>NW_026014528.1:0-27500 GCF_020379485.1 Brassica napus
TGAAACGTACCAGCCAGTCTTAGGACATCAAGGCAAGCGTTCCATGGTCAAGAAAGAAGGTTAAAGACATAAGGAAACTTAGACTTAACCTTATAAGAGCAAAGAGACGGCTAAGACAAGTAAGACGGTAGCTGGACGAGATAGAGAAGTAGCTCGACCAGCTTAACGAAGCTAGGTTGAGTTCACTCCAGCTCAGCCACTACTAAGTCAGCTCCACTAGCTGGACTACTAGCTCACTCAGCTGAGGCAGCTGGGAGTCAGCTCATCTCAGCTAGACGGACTGTTCGGGTTTTAGGCCGATGGTCCGGGTCCGGGTCAGTGGCGGGCTGTGAGGTCCGGCCATGAGGCCATTGGGCTGTTGGGTCCTTGGACAAGGCCGTGGGCTAAGTCCAGGAGTCTTGGGGCGTGGGTTGGGCTTATGACCGACCCCAAACCCAATCAGAAAGGGCGAAAGGATGCAAGTGGCCGAAAGGGGACAACCCTTGGCCGATGGTGCCCATTCGCTAGCAAGTCGTGCCTGTTCGTGGGGCAAGACTTACCCCCTCGTTTTCTATAAATATGGGGTCTCTCCTGTGATTTCATTATCCAATTCCAGAGTAAAATTCTCAGAGAAAAACGTAGAGAGAGAGAGAGAGTCCGGCCAAGAGATCGGCCGGAAAAGGGCCGGTCGTGGTGGTTTTGTATCTCCGGCAAGGAGAATGGTTTAGGAGAGAGGAGGCCGTGTGGTTATGAATACCCAAGGCATAGAGAAAGGTCTGGAGAAGGACTCCAAAGCCGTGGTTCAGTCAGATAGGGTCAGTGGGGTAACCACCGACTCATCGGCTAAGACAATCGGACAGTCCGAACCGGTCTAGCCATGGGCGTTTGGATTGTGTCCTATTCTTCATTCTTTTCATCAATTCTTCTTCTACTCCTTCTGTACATTGGCGTGGCCTTGTTGATGTGTTGGGATTGGTTATAACCGTGGTTCTGGTTGAGTAATGCGGTCGCGGTCCATAACCGACGAGTTAGGCGCGCGCATGGTCTAAACCGCCTCAGGTGATCCGATTGGATAGGGGCGGTTCTGTTCTGTTCTGAACGGTTGCAACCCTTCCCTGAACAGTCACAATGGTTCATGACTTGTGTAGGTTAAGGCGTGGTCCTTTGGCCATAGGCCGGACACACGTACGGACCAGACAGTCCCTACGGACGGTTAGGTCGAACGGTTGGAGCATCTGAATGGGTGCGAGATGCCAAGGGTCATGAGTTGCCAAGAGGCACGAGTGTCCAAAGGGTACTAGTTCCCAAAGGGTGTGAGTTCCAAACGGTGCCATTGGTTCAAGGCTTAGGCCGAACCAAGTGGACAGTCCGCGGCTGCATAGTCGAACGGACGGACGGTTAGTTTAACCGGAGTGTTGTGTCGCAAGGTCTGATCGGTTGCAAGGCAATCCGGTTTGGGCTTGGGCCTTACTCGTGGTATAGATCCAGGCTTTGGTTGGATCAGGTAAGAAGGACCGTGAGCCTTTGGGCCGGACTTATAACTTGCCGATCGCACCTAGATCTTAACCAGACGGTTAGACGGGACAATGGACGATCCGGCTATGGTTGGATGGTTCTAGCCGCAAAGGCTAAGTGGGATATCTTACAATCAACCTCGGGTTGGTGAGTAGGATAGGCGCCATATGCCTTATGTAGGGGGTAGACCCACATGATGGCAATGGAAGGCCAGTTATATCAGTACATGCTAAGTGGACGATGGCTTATCAAGTCTAGTGGTCGGATCATGTTTCATGACGATGGTTCGATGGAGTAAGTAATAGTATGATGTGATGCTTCTAGATATCAACCTTGGTGTTGATAGCTTCGAGATTGGCTAAGAGTCATGACGAAGTGTATGGCTAGTACTATGTGTCGTAGACCATAGATACTGAGCCTAAGTGTGATTGTTCAAGGAAGGCCGTGTAAGATCTGATCATGGTTGAGTATGGACGACCTGACCTCTGAATGATGGTTCAAGGTGTCGGTCCTAACCTGATTACTGAATGCATCGGTTGGTATGAACAAATCATATATGTTGTCTGGGTTAAGTCCCAAGGCCGGTCAGGCCAGATGATGACTCATCAGTTCCAAGTCATGTGAGGATGGTTGGTTGATTGACTTAGGATCTAATGAGCTTTGTCAGTCCAGAAGATGGACTTGGTACTATTGCCTATAAGGCAAAAGGATTTTGGATTGTGCATGAGCCGAGAAAGGCCAGATGCAAACCCTTATCCTTTCAAAGACTTCTCAAAGGTTACTTATGTCTGTGGGGATGGTTGGTTGAATGACTAAGTACCTAGGGGAGCTGTTTGATGCAGGAGTCAAGATAAGGACCATAAGTAAGATCATTGAGTGATCATGGTCCAGCTGTTAAGCAAGAGCAATTCGAGTCAATGGAGGACCGATGAGCTAATAAGCTCCATAGATGTGGCAAAGGTATGATCTAGCATTTACTTATGTAGATCTAGATAGAATGGTTTAGGGGAATGGAACCTCAGAATCGTATGGCTTGGTTTGGGTTTAGGATTGACCTTTAAGCTAATTGGTAGTTGAGTAAACTGACCAAGGCTAAGGTGATTCGACCAGACAAGTGTTAGATTGGTTTTAGACCAATGGTTAACTAGAGAATATCCGCTGCGTATCTGTTGAAAGGATCTAGGCTATTAATGACTAGGTAAGTCTTTAGCTAAGGTCTAAGTTAGCCCTCGCCTTTAGGCGATATTATAAATAAAGGGCAGAAATTAAGAGGTTCGGCCAGGAAGTGGACCGAGCGACGTGAGGCATCGACCGCGGCCTAGGCGGCCGGGATCGGGTCTTACAAGTTGGTATCAGAGCATGCTTGATCCTGTTTAGGACAACGCTCTATGATGATGCATTCCATACCGAAATTATTTCCAAAACTATGATGACTATGAAACCTTAGTTGGGGTGAGCCAAGAAAGAGTTGAGGTAAGCTAGGGTATCATGCTTGTGAATTAGCGAATTCTAAGATGAACCGGCTTAGCCAAGATACATTTTCCAAGGGCAAGAACCTAAAAACAGAAAGGTTGGTCGATCTAGTATTTAGAAGTAATAGACGGGTTGGAAGGGATGGAAGCAATGCAAAACTTGTTTATGGATTACCTGGACAAGGGAAGTAACATGGACCAGAGAGTGGCTTAGGTTGAAATAAACGTGCAGCACTCTACTGAAGTTAAGTGTTATCCCTTGATGGCCGTTCATAATAAGTAAAGCATATGCAATGTTAAATCTGACTCAAAGGAGACACTACATGACCAGTACACGAGTCGACTTGTGATCAGATGGATCAGCTAGGACTCGGTATAGGTCAAGGTAGGTTTCCTTAGATCTAGTTGGATGGAATGAATCAATTCCAATCTGAATCCGTCCAAAGAAAGAATTGAGGAAACTCAGGGTGTTCGTTCCAATCATTGGAAGAACATGATGTTAAGTATCTTAGTATGATGGGGATTGAGGTATATTATAATTTCTGTTGTGAATGGTGTCAGCATTCGCAATAGTAAGACGCTTTGGAGAATGGTATGGGACATTTTCCAAATGTGTGATTAAACCGAAATGCTACTCATCTAGGTACCCACTGGAAGTGAAACGGGTGGCTTTGTTGGAGTCTAACTTGGCTGAAGAAGCTAAGCCACCAGTCTGGCCCATCGGGCAAGACTAATGATAAAAAGAGAAAATGGGACCAGGTGGAAGGAGGTAAGACCTCTGGTTGCCAACCTGCGTGTTCCAAATGTGGACGGAACCATACCGGTGAGTGCTGGAAGGCCAAGGGGGCTTGTGTTCGTTGTGGCAGCATGGACCATGGGGTTCAGAACTGTCCTCGACAGAAACCGTCTGGTAGAAGCGGCCAGATGACTTGTTTCCATTGTGGCCAGCAAGGACATTTCCAATCGGAGTGTCCCAAGCTGCAAGGAAGTCAGGGGAAGGGCCGTGGAGACACAGGCAAGGCGTCCCAAGGCAAACCAACCACAACACCAAGGGTGTATGAACTGTCACGAGACGACGGAGCTTTCGGATCTTTTGATTCGATCTCTGGCAATCTCTAAATTTATCTTTTTACATTCAAGTAGTAATGCTTGGTCTGGAACCTAGAATTGTCTAGGGGATTCTGATGGGGGTCTCTGATAGGAACCCTCATGATTGGTGGTGTAAAAACCCACATACTTTCCGACGCAGAGGCTACACATAGGTTTTGTGAGTCCGGGACTGGTCGGAAAGGGTCTGTTCTGTCTGGACGCTGGTGATTATTTTGGGATAGTGAGGGCGGCCGGAGGGCAAGCCAGGAACTCATTAGGTCTCATGTTAAATATCCCAGTGTCAATTCAGGGAAAGGTATTCCCTGTGAATCTGTCTGTGTCCACCTAAAGAATCACGCGATGATCCTAGGTATGGACTGGTTGGGAAAGTATCGGGCCACTCTCGATTGCCATAAAGGTCGTGTGCAATTGGAGACTGGGCTTCGACCGATCCAGTACCAATGTCTGTGTCCGGCTCAAGAGAAAGTAGTGGTTTCAGCAGTTCGAGCGATTCGGATGCTGGAACAGGATTGTCAGTCCTTTTTGGCTACAATTACAACTACAGAGCCTGGCAGTTCTGTCTGTCTGAAAGACCTTTCTGAGGATTCGTTGGTGTCCGAGTTCCCAGATGTGTTCTGTTCGCTACAGGGTGTCCCCCCTGATAGGTCCGATCCATTTATGATTGAACTGGAACCAGGGACAGTTCCGCTGTCCTAGAGTCCGTTTCTTTGGCTCCGGCCGAGATGGCAGAGCCGAAGTTGACCATGTCCGAGAGAGGACCATGGTCGCAGTACAACCAAGTCGGAGTTTGACCTACGGTTGAGAATGATCAAGTCTAGTAATGGACGAGGATCAGGCCACGACCTATTCGGAGATGGACCTATGGTCGGGGTGAAACGGTCGAGTCCCTGAGTGGACCATGACCGGAATACGATCACGTCCGTAAATGGACCAGGATCAATTATGACAAAGTCCAGTGAAGGACAGAAGTCAAGTCTGAGGCGTTTTTAGTCTGGAGGGACTAAGATCGCAATGTGGCCAAGCCTGAAAAGGTTGTGTCCGGTTAAGGGGATGATCCATTACGTTGTGGCTGAGGTCATGAACCTTATTGTCCATGAAGGACAAAAGAACCATAACAATCTGTTAGGACTTGTTGTAGGACAAGCAGCCTAAAGATTGGAACAAGTTCGTGAGGACTTGACTGGTACATCGAAGTGGTCATTTGGTGGTTTTGAATCAAGCTTGTTCTATTCTCTGATCAAGACTAGAATAAGTTTGGTTGGAATATTTTGTCTTGGGACAAGGTATAATCATCACCGGATTCGAGGACGAATCCATTACAAGTGGGGGAGACTTGTCACGCCCCCAATCCTGGAAAGGATTGTCGGGACGGCCATGGTTCGAGGAAACGTACCAGCCAGTCTTAGGACATCAAGGCAAGCGTTCCATGGTCAAGAAAGAAGGTTAAAGACATAAGGAAACTTAGACTTAACGAAAGAGACGGCTAAGACAGTAAGACGGTAGCTGGACGAGATAGAGAAGTAGCTCGACCAGCTTAACGAAGCTAGGTTTGAGTTCACTCCAGCTCAGCCACTACTAAGTCAGCTCCACTAGCTGGACTACTAGCTCACTCAGCTGAGGCAGCTGGGAGTCAGCTCATCTCAGCTAGACGGACTGTTCGGGTTTTAGGCCGATGGTCCGGGTCAGTGGCGGGCTGTGAGGTCCGGCCATGAGGCCATGGGCTGTTGGGTCCTTGGACAAGGCCGTGGGCTAAGTCCAGGAGTCTTGGGGCGTGGGTTGGGCTTATGACCTACCCCAAACCCAATCAGAAAGGGCGAAAGGATGCAAGTGGCCGAAAGGGGACAACCCTTGGCCGATGGTGCCCATTCGCTAGCAAGTCGTGCCTGTTCGTGGGGCAAGACTTACCCCCTCGTTTTCTATAAATATGGGGTCTCTCCTGTGATTTCATTATCCAATTCCAGAGTAAAATTCTCAGAGAAAAACGTAGAGAGAGAGAGAGAGAGAGTCCCGGCCAAGAGATCGGCCGGAAAAGGGCCGGTCGTGGTGGTTTTGTGTCTCCGGCAAGGAGAATGGTTTAGGAGAGAGGAGGCCGTGTGGTTATGAATACCCAAGGCATAGAGAAAGGTCTGGAGAAGGACTCCAAAGCCGTGGTTCAGTCAGATAGGGTCAGTGGGTAACCACCGACTCATCGGCTAAGACAATCGGACAGTCCGAACCGGTCTAGCCATGGGCGTTTGGATTGTGTCCTATTCTTCTCATTCTTTTCATCCAATTCTTCTTCTACTCCTTCTGTACATTGGCGTGGCCTTGTTGATGTGTTGGGATTGGTTATAACCGTGGTTCTGGTTGAGTAATGCGGTCGCGGTCCATAACCGATGAGTTAGGCGCGCGCATGGTCTAAACCGGCCTCAGGTGATCCGATTGGATAGGGGCGGTTCTGTTCTGTTCTGAACGGTTGCAACCCTTCCCTGAACAGTCACAATGGTTCATGACTTGTGTAGGTTAAGGCGTGGTCCTTTGGCCATAGGCCGGACACACGTACGGACCAGACAGTCCCTACGGACGGTTAGGTCGAACGGTTGGAGCATCTGAATGGGTGCGAGATGCCAAGGGTCATGAGTTGCCAAGAGGCACGAGTGTCCAAAGGGTACTAGTTCCAAAGGGTGTGAGTTCCAAACGGTGCCATTGGTTCAAGGCTTAGGCCGAACCAAGTGGACAGTCCGCGGCTGCATAGTCGAACGGACGGACGGTTAGTTTAACCGGAGTGTTGTGTCGCAAGGTCTGATCGGTTGCAAGGCAATCCGGTTTGGGCTTGGGCCTTACTCGGTGGTATAGATCCAGGCTTTGGGTTGGATCAGGTAAGAAGGACCGTGAGCCTTTGGGCCGGACTTATAACTTGCCGATCGCACCTAGATCTTAACCAGACGGTTAGACGGGACAATGGATGATCCGGCTATGGTTGGATGGTTCTAGCCGCAAAGGCTAAGTGGGATATCTTACAATCAACCTCGGGTTGGTGAGTAGGATAGGCGCCATATGCCTTATGTAGAGGGTAGACCCACATGATGGCAATGGAAGGCCAGTTATATCAGTACATGCTAAGTGGACGATGGCTTATCAAGTCTAGTGGTCGGATCATGTTTCATGACGATGGTTCGATGGCCGAACACTAGTATGGATAGTCACGATGCTGGAGTAAGAGTATTGATGTGATGCTTCTAGATATCAACCTTGGTGTTGATAGCTTCGAGATTGGCTAAGAGTCATGACGAAGTGTGTGGCTAGTACTATGTGTCGTAGACCATAGATACTGAGCCTAAGTGTGATTGTTCAAGGAAGGCCGTGTAAGATCTGATCATGGTTGAGTATGGACGACCTGACCTCTGAATGATGGTTCAAGGTGTCGGTCCTAACCTGATTACTGAATGCATCGGTTGGTATGAACAAATCATATATGTTGTCTGGGTTAAGTCCAAGGCCGGTCAGGCCAGGTGATGACTCATCATTTCCAAGTCATGTGAGGATGGTTGGTTGATTGACTTAGGATCTAATGAGCTTTGTCAGTCCAGAAGATGGACTTGGTACTATTGCCTATAAGGTAAAAGGATTTTGGATTGTGCATGAGCCGAGAAAGGCCAGATGCAAACCCTTATCCTTTCAAAGACTTCTCAAAGGTTACTTATGTATGTGGGGATGGTTGGTTGAATGACTAAGTACCTAGGGGAGCTGTTTGACGCAGGAGTCAAGATAAGGACCATAAGTAAGATCATTGAGTGATCATGGTCCAGATGTTAAGCAAGAGCAATTCGAGTCAATGGAGGACCGATGAGCTAATAAGCTCCATAGATGTGGCAAAGGTATGATCTAGCATTTACTTATGTAGATCTAGATAGAATGGTTTAGGGGAATGGAACCTCAGAATCGTATGGCTTGGTTTGGGTTTAGGATTGACCTTTAAGCTAATTGGTAGTTGAGTAAACTGACCAAGGCTAAGGTGATTCGACCAGACAAGTGTTAGATTGGTTAGACCAATGGTTAACTAGAGAATATTCCGCTGCGTATCTGTTGAAAGGATCTAGGCTATTAATGACTAGGTAAGTCTTTAGCTAAGGTCTAAGTTAGCCCTCGCCTTTAGGCGATATATATAAAAAATAAAGGGCAGAAATTAAAAGGTTCGGCCAGGAAGTGGACCGAGAGACGTGAGGCATCGACCGCGGCCTAGGCGGCCGGGATTGGGTCTTACAGTGGCTGTCCATCAGTACACATTCAGCACGCTGGCCTTCCCGTGGACTGTTGGGTGATTGGCCCACGTGGGCTGTCTGTTCAGTACACACAGGACGTCTGTGGGTGTGTCCGTCAGCACACACAGGTCGTCCATGGCTGTCCGTGTGTGTCCATCAGCACACACAGGACGTCTGTGGCTGTCCATCAGTACACATATCAGCACGTTGGTCCTTGGACTCAGCATGCTGACCCTTCCCGTGGACTGTTCGGGTGATTTTGGCCCATGTGGGCTGTCTGTTCTGTACACACAGGACGTTTGTGGCTGTCTGTCAGCACACACGGGACGTTCGTGTGTGTCTGTCAGCACACATAGGACGTCTGTTGCTGTCCGTGTGTGTCCTTGTGTGTCCGTCAGCACACACAGGACGTCCGTGGCTGTCCATCAGTACACATATCAGCATGTTGGTCCTTGAACTCAGCACGCTGGCCCATCCCGTGAACTTTGGATGATTTTGGCCCACGTGGGCTGTTTGTTCAGTACACACAGGACGTCCGTGGGAGTCCGTCAGCACATAAACGACGTCCGTAGCTGTCCGTGTGTTCCGTCAGCACACATTGGACATACGTGGCTGTCCATCAGTACACATATCAGCACGTTGGTCCTTGGAATCAGTACGCTGGGCCATCCCGTGGACTGTTTGGGGGATGTTGGCCCACGTGGGCTGTCTGTTCAGTACACACAGGACGTCCATGGGTGTTCACCAGAACACACAGGACGTCCGTGGGTGTCCGTCAGCACACACAGGACATCCGTGGGTGTCCGTCAGCACACACAGGACATCCGTGTGTGTCCGTCAGCACACACAGGTCGTCCGTGGCTGTCCGTGTGTGTCCGTCAGCACACACAGGACATCTGTCGCTGTCCATCAGTACCCATATCAGCACGTTGGTCCTTGGACTCAGCACGCTGACCCTTCCCGTGGACTGTTCGGGTGATTTTGGCCCATGTGGGCTGTCTGTTCTGTACACACAGGACGTTTGTGGCTGTCTGTCAGCACACACGGGACGTTCGTGTGTGTCTGTCAGCACACATAGGACGTCTGTTGCTGTCCGTGTGTGTCCTTGTGTGTCCGTCAGCACACACACAGGACGTCCTGTGGTGTCCATCAGTACCCATATCAGCACGTTAGTCCTTGAACTCAGCACGCTGGCCCATCCCATGAACTCTTTGGATGATTTTGGCCCACGTGGGCTGTTTGTTCAGTACACACAGGACGTCCGTGGGAGTCCGTCAGCACATAAACGACGTCCGTAGCTGTCCGTGTGTTTCCGTCAGCACACATTGGACATACGTGGCTGTCCATCAGTACATATATCAGCACGTTGGTCCTTGGAATCAGTACGCTGGGCCATCCCGTGGACTGTTTGGGTGATTTTGGCCCACGTGGGCTGTCTGTTCAGTACACACAGGACGTCCATGGGTGTTCGCCAGAACACACAGGACGTCTGTGGGTGTCCGTCAGCACACACAGGACATCCGTGGGTGTCCGTCAGCACACACAGGACATCCGTGTGTGTCCGTCAGCACACACAGGTCGTCCGTGGCTGTCCGTGTGTGTCCGTCATCAACACAGGACGTCTGTGGCTGTCCATCAGTACACATATCAGCACGTTGGTCCTTGGACTCAGCACGCTGACCCTTCCCGTGGACTGTTCGGGTGATTTTGGGCCATGTAGGCTGTCTGTTCAGTACACACAGGACGTCCGTGGCTGCCCGTCAGCACACACGGGACTTTCGTGTGTGTCTGTCAGCACACATAGGACATTGTGGCTGTCCGTGTGTGTCCTTGTGTGTCCGTCAGCACACACAGGACGTCCGTGGCTGTCCATCAGTACACATATCAGTACGTTGGTCCTTGAAATCAGCACGCTGGCCCATCCCGTGAACTGTTTGGATGATTTTGGCCCACGTAGGCTGTTTGTTCAGTACACACAGGACGTCCGTGGGTGTCCGCCAGCACACACAGGATGTCCGTGGCTGTCTGTCAGCACACATAGGACGTCTGTGGCTGTCCGTGTGTGTGCGTGTGTTTCCGTCAGCACACACAGGACATCCGTGGCTGTCCATCAGTACACATATCAGCACATTGGTCCTTGGAATCAGCACGCTGGGCAATCCGTGGACTGTTTGGGTGATGTTCCCCCCGTGGGCTGTCTGTTCAGTACACACAGGATGTCCGTGGGTGTTCGCCAGAACACACAGGACGTCGTGGTGGGTGTCCGTCAGCACACACAGGACATCCGTGGGTGTCCGTCAGCACACACAGGACATCCGTGTGTGTCCGTCAGCACACACAGGTCGTCCGTGGCTGTCCGTGTGTTTCCGTCAGCACACACAGGACATACGTGGCTGTCCATCAGTACACATATCAGCACGTTGGTCCTTGGACTCAGCACGCTGACCCTTCCCGTGGACTGTTGGGTGATTTTGGGCCATGTAGGCTGTCTGTTCAGTACACACAGGACATCCGTGGCTGCCCGTCAGCACACACGGGACGTTCGTGTGTGTCTGTCAGCACACATAGGACATTTGTGGCTGTCCGTGTGTGTCCTTGTGTGTCCGTCAGCACACACAGGACGTCCGTGGCTGTCCATCAGTACACATATCAGTACGTTGGTCCTTGAAATCAGCACGCTGGCCCATCCGTGTGAACTGTTTGGATGATTTTGGCCCATGTAGGCTGTTTGTTCAGTACACACAGGACGTCTGTGGGTGTCCGCCAGCACACACAGGATGTCCGTGGCTGTCTGTCAGCACACATAGGACGTCTGTGGCTGTCCGTGTGTGTCCGTGTGTTTCCGTCAGCACACACAGGACATCCGGGGCTGTCCATCAGTACACATATCAGCACATTGGTCCTTGGAATCAGCACGCTGGGCAATCCCGTGGACTGTTTGGGTGATGTTGCCCCACGTGGGCTGTCTGTTCAGTACACACAGGATGTCCGTGGGTGTCCGCCAGCACACACAGGACGTCCGTGGGTGTCCGTCAGCACACACAAGACGTCCGTGTGTGTCCGTCAGCAGACACAGGTAGTCCGTGGCTGTCCGTGCTTGTCCGTCAGCACACACACGACGTCCGTGGCTGTCCATCAGTGCACATATCAGCACGCTGGCCCTTCCCGTGGACTGTTTGGGTGATTTTGGCCCATGTGGGCTGTCTGTTCAGTACACACAGGACGTCTGTGGCTGTCCATCAGCACACACAAGACATCCATGGCTGTCCATCAGCACACACAAGACATCCATGGCTGTCTGTTCAGTACACACAGAACGTCCGTGGGTGTCCGCCAGCACACACAGGATGTCCGTGGCTGTTCGTGTGTGTCCGTGTGTTTCCGTCAGCACACACATGACGTTCCTGGCTGTCCATCAGTACCCATATAAGCACGCTGTTCTTTGGACTCAGCACATTGGCCCTTCCCGTGGACTCTTCGGGTGATTTTGGTCCACTTGGGATGTCTGTTCAAAACACACAGGATGTCTGTGGGTGTCCGTCAGCACACACATGACGTTCGTTTGTGTCTGTCTGCACATACAAAGGATGTCCGTAGCTGTCCGTGTTTGTTTCCATCAGCACACACAGGACATACGTGGCTGTCCATCAGTACACATATCAGCACGTTGGTCCTTGGAATCAGAACGCTGGGCCATCCCGTGGACTGTTTGGGTGATTTTGGCCCATGTAGGCTGTCTGTTCAGTACACACAGGAAGTCCATGGGTGTCCGCCAGCACACACAGGACGTCCGTGGGTGTCCGTCAGCACACACAGGACGTCCGTGTGTGTCCGTCAGCACACACAGGTCGTCTGTGTGTGTCCGTCAGCACACACAAGACGTCTGTGGCTGTCCATCCGTACACATATCAGCACGTTGGTCCTTGGACTCAGCACGCTGACCCTTCCCGTGGACTGTTCGGGTGATTTTGGCCCACGTGGGCTGTCTGTTCAGTACAAACAGAACGTCTGTGGGTGTCTGCCAGCACACACAGGACATCCGTGGCTGTTCGTGTGTGTCCGTGTGTGTCCGTCTGTGTCCGACAGCACACACAGGACGTCCGTGGCTGTCCAACAGTACACATATCAGCACGTTGGTCCTTGGACTCAGCACGCTGGCCCCTCCCGTGGAATGTTTGGGTGATTTTGACCCACGTGGGCTGTTTGTTCAGTACACACAGGACATCCGTGGGTGTCCGTCAACACACACGGGACGTTCTTGTGTGTCCGTCAGCACACATAGAACGTCCGCACTGGGCCATCCCGTTGACTGTTTGGGTGATTTTGGCCCACGTGGGCTGTCTGTTCAGTACACACAGAACGTCCGTGGGTGTCCGCCAGCACACACAGGACGTCCGTGGGTGTCCGTCAACACACACAGGACGTCCGTGTGTGTCCGTCAGCACACACAAGTCATCCGTGGCTGTCCGTGTGTGTCCGTGTGTGTCCGTCAGCACACACAAGACGTCCGTGGCTGTCCATCCGTACACATATCAGCATGTGTTCCTTGGACTCAGCACGCTGACCCTTCCCGTGGACTGTTCGGGTGATTTTGGCCCCACGTGGGCTGTCTGTTCAGTACACACAGGACGTCTGTGGGGGTCCGCCAGCACACACAGGACGTCCGTGGGTGTCCGTCAGCACACACAAGACGTCCGTGTGTGTCCGTCAGCACACACAAGTCGTCCGTGGCTGTCCGTGTGTGTCCGTGTGTGTCCGTCAGCACACACAGGACGTCTGTGGCTGTACATCAGTACACATATCAGCACGCTGGTTCTTGGACTCAGCACGCTGGCCCTTCCCGTGGACTGTTTGGGTGATTTTGGCCCACGTCGGCTGTCTGTTCAGTACACACAGGACGTTCGTGGGTGTCCGCCAGCACAGACAGGACGTCTGTGACTGTCCATGGCTGTCCGTCAGCACACATAGGACGTCTGTGGCTGTCAGTGTGTGTCCTTGTGTGTCCGTTTGTGTCCATCGGCACACACAGGACGAACGTGGCTGTTCATCAGTACACATATCAGCACGCTGGTCCTTGGACTCAGCATGCTGGCCCTTCCTGTGGACTGTTCGGGTGATTTTGGCCCTAGTGGGCTGTCTTTTCAGTACACACAGGATGCCCGTGGGTGTCCGTCAGCACACACCGGACGTTCGTGTGTGTCCGTCAGCACACACAGGACGTCTGTGGCTGTCCGTGTGTGTTTGTGTGTGTCCGTCAGCACACACAGGACGTCTGTGGCTGTCCATCAGTACACATATCATAACGTTGGTCCTTGGACTCAGCACACTGACCCTTCCCGTGGACTGTTCGGGTGATTTTGGCCCACGTGGGCTGTCTGTTCAGTACACACAGGACGTCTTGTAACATCCTATCCTGAATAGGATCATTGGGACAGCCATGGTTCGAGGAAACGTACTAGTCAGTCTTAGGACATCAAGACAAGCATTCCATGGCCAGATAAGAAGGTTAAGGTTGTAAGGAAACTTAGACTTAACCTTACACAAGTCGAGAGTGAACTAGGACGTGTAAGATGGTAGCTGGGCGGATGGAACAGGTAGTTCGACCAGCTCAACGGAGTTAGGTTAAGCTCACTCCAGCTCGGCCACTACTAAGTCAGCTCCATTAGCTGAACTACTAGCTCCCTCAGCTGAGGCAGCTGGAAGTCAGCTCATCTCAGCTGGACGGACTGTTTGGGTTTCGGTCCGATGGTCTGGGTCCGGGCCGGTGGTGGGCCATTGGGGTCCGGCCTTGGGCCTCTGTCCTACCATGGGCTAACTCCAGAGGGATTGGGTAAGGCCTTGGGCCTCTGTCCGACCCAAACCCATGCGGAATTGGCGAAGAGACGCATGCGGCCGGGAGGGTGTAACCCTTGGCCTATTGTGCCCATCCGCTGGCCAGTCATGCCTGTTCGTGGGGCAAGACTTACCCCCTCGTTTCTATAAATATGGGGTCCTCTCTATCGATTTCATTCATCGAATCCAGAGTAAAAATACTCAGAGAAATCGTAGAGAGAGAGAGTTTCCGGCCAAAGCAAGGCCGTTTGTGTGGTGGTTAGGTTTCTGGCGATCTGATCGTTTGAGAAGCAACCTCCGATCAAGTATGGGAGACCGAGAGCAGGAGAAGAACAGGGAGAACCCTGACACGGTTCAGAAGGTACGTGGTGGGCTATGGCCGCATCAGACCGAACGGACGGTCCTTGTGATCGCACCGCGGCTCTGGTCGGTTTATTAGACCTAACCGCTCCTCCTCTTCTTGTTTCTATCCGGTCCTTTCTCTTCTTTCTGATTATACACGAAGCGTTGTGTTGGTTCAGTCCAAGGGACACGTCGCTAGACTTGGCCGGTCATAACCAAACCGCTAACCTAGACGCTGGTCGGTTAGACTGTCGGTTCGAATCGCACAATAGACTGGGCGGTTGGGCTAAACGGTTGGTCATGTCCCAAGAGGCACGAGTGGCCAAAGGTCACGAGTTACGAAGGGTTGTGAGTTACCAAAGGTCACGAGTTCCAAAGGTTGTGAGTTGCCAAAGGATGTAAGTAACCAAGGGTTACGAACATCAAGAGGTACGAGGAGCAAGAGGTACCAAGGACCGAAGGGGTGCATGTTCCAAACGGTGCCCGTTGAGACAGGTCGTGTTCGTTCCATAAGGGATCAGACCATGTCTAGTCCGTTGGGACAAGTACACGGTTCGTCTAAGCCAGGGTAAGAGTCGCAAGGTCCGATCGGCCGTTTAGCCTAACCGGATAGGGCGTGAGGCTTACTCGGCCGTTGGATCCAGGCCCAAGGCCGGATCAGGTAAGGAAGTCCGTTGGGCTATTGAGCCGAACTTCATCTAGGCCGGTGGCACATAGATTCTATCCAGATGGACGGATTGGTCTTCGGGATGATCCGGACTGTTTGTGTGTTCTATTTATCTATTCTGGACTTTCTATCTGATTCTAAGTCAAGGGGTGGTTGGTTGAATGACTTAGGATTCGGTAGGCAGGTTCATATCTTTTTATAAGTATATTGTCTGAGGTTTATCTATGTTCTAGGAACCAAGCCAAGCATTGTAGATTCGACCAGTTATATTCTCGGTTATGATTAATGCTTATCTGGTTGTGGTTTCAGGAACTAAGGATGGTTCTAGTCAAGCCAAGGAGCCGTGAAGGCTCGGTCAGTGAGAGGCTGTGTAACGTGTGGTTAGTTGATGCTAGGGATGAACTAGTGATTGTCTATGAAACGATTAAGAAGTTGTGTATCGGATCTCATATTTCTAAGTAATACATTTGATACACATTTACATTCCGCTGTGCTATCTGTTCAATTGTTTTAGAACCTCAGATTCGAACATGACTTAGTAAATGAAAGACTTAAAATGATCAAACAAGCAAAGGATTGATTATATAGCAAACGGGTCCAGTTTTGTCGAGAGGACGGATTCGGGTGTTGATTCTAGGATTGCTGGGTTATGTAGTCCGCACACACACAGCCAGCTGATTCAGTCACACGGTGAGGTTTGATAGTTTGGTCTAGGGATTAATTGTCTCGGTTATGTTATGTATATGTTGTACTAACAATGTCAGAATCCTTAGGCTGGGAAAACCAAATCGGGAAAGACCCGAAGGAATAAGAAAACGGCCGGTCAGTCCAGTCAAGCGGCCGCGGACGGAGCTAATCTGTCCGGGTTACCAACCGAGCCGGCTGTGACTAACACCGGGTATGTGTTACCGACTGACCAGGCCAATCTTACGGGAACGCAACCAGAAGATCAGCAACATCAGTAAAGTGACGAGGAAGTAGAATCCTCGAACGCTAACCGTGATGGTGACCAGCGTGAGCAAATGGCCGAGGGAACAGCCAACGTGCCCGCAGCACTGTCCGAGAGGACTTGTTAGAGGCCATGAAAGTAATGGGTAACAAGGTTGCGGATATGACTCAGCTGTTCACTCCACTAGTGAATTCATCAGTTGGTCAAGCTACACCTGTAGCTACGGCTATACCTATTGCTACGGGTCCAGCTGTGGACGCAGTTGAGGTGATCGAGATCGATCCACCGGAAAGGTCGGTAAAGAAGGTTGACTATCTGAGTTTGCTTCAACATCTATCCAGATTGGGTACAAAGGAATTCTCAGGTAGCACCGACCTTGTTGTGGCAGATGAGTGGAGGAGTAGGCTGGTCCGAAACTTCCAATCAACTCGCTATCTAGAGGATTACAGGCGAGACATTGCGGTTCACTTCCTGGAAGAGGACGCGCATAATTGGTGGCTTGCAGTTGACAAGCGCACCAATGGAAGTCTCACAAGTTTTGCGGATTTTGAAGTTGAATTCAACCACAAATACTTTCCTGCTGAGGCTTGGGATCGTTTGGAAGCTAAGTTTCTTGATTTGGTCCAAGGCCGCAGTACTGTACGGGAGTACGAAGAAGAGTTCAACCGACTCAGACGGTTCTTTGGAAGAGAGCTGGAGGATGAGTCAGTCCAGGTCCGTAGGTTCATCCGAGGCCTAAGGCCGGAACTGAAGACCCACTGCTCATCCGCACTTTCAACACCGTCGGAGAACAGGTGGAACGGGTGGCTTTGTTGGAGTCTAACTTGGCCGAAGAAGCTATGCTTAAGGCTAAGCCACAGCCTGGCCCATTGGGCAAGACTAATGATAAAAAGAGAAAATGGGACCAGGTGGACGGAGGTAGGACCTCTGGTGGCCGACCTGCGTGTTCCAAATGTGGACAGAACCATCCCGGTGAGTGCTGGAAGGCCAAGGGGGCTTGTGTTCGTTGTGGCAGCATGGACCATGGGGTTCAAAACTGTCCTCGACCGACCCGTCTGGTAGAAGCAGCACGATGACTTGTTTCCATAGTGGCCACCAATGACATTTCCAATCGGAGTGTCCCAAGCTGCAAGGAAGTCAGGGGAAGGGCCATGGAGACTCAGGCAAGGCGTCCTAAGGCAAACCAACCACAACACCGAGGGTGTATGAACTGTCACGAGACGACAGAGCTTCCGGATCTTTTGATTCGATCTCTGGTAATTTCTAAATTTATCTTTTTTTTTACATTCAAGTAGTAATGCTTGGTCTGGAACCTAGAATGGTCTAGGGGATTCTGATGGGGGTCTCTGATAGAAACCCTCATGGTCGGTGGGGTAAAAACCCACATGCTTTTCGACACATGGGCTAAACATAGTTTTGTGAGTCCGGGACTGGTCTGAAAGGGTCTGTTCTGTCTGGATGCTGGTGATAATTTTGGGATAGTGAGGGCGGCCGGTGGGCAAGCCATGAACTCACTAGGTCTCATGTCGAATATCCCAGTACAGATCCAGGGAAAGGTCTTCCCTGTGAATCTGGTCTGTGTCCACCTAAAGAATCATGAAGTGATCTTAGGTATGGATTGGTTGGGAAAGTACCGAGCCACTCTCGATTTCCATAAGGGTCGTGTGCAATTGGAGAATGGACTTCACCCGGTAGAGTACCAAGGTTTGTGTCAGGCTCAAGAGAAAGTAGTGGTTTCAGTAGTTCGAGCGATTCGGATGCTGGAACAGGGTTGTCAGTCATTCTTGGCTACAGTTACAACTACAGAGCCTGACAGTTCTGGTTTTCTGTTAGACCCACGCGAGGATTCGTTGGTGTCCGAGTTCCAGGATGTGTTTCAGGCGCTACAGGGTGTCCCCCCTGATAGGTCCGATCCCTTTCTGATTGAACTGGAACCAGGGACAGCTCCGCTGTGATACCCCCGATCGTAGATGACCGGAAATGACAGGGTCAATGTTCCTTCTCGTCCTAGAGTAAGGGCTCCCGTCTACTGGTTACCTGCATCACAAAGGACTCATGAGTAACAAGTTTACTCAGTGAGCCTAGTCCCGCACCCCAACATATATTAATAATATCTCAAGCAATCAACTTCATTTGTATGGAGTGGAAATATATTCCATAACTAATAAAAATACATATATAAATTCTATCATTCCATCGATGTGAATGTTATCTTAAACATCATCTCCACACACCCGCCATTCACTCATACTTATAATATATATATATACTAAACCCGGAAAACTACCAAGCCTAACCGAGCCTAGCAAGGAAATAAATATAACCATCATCTCCATTAGATATTCCAAGATCGAACATCTAACGCTGCATGCAGTTACACGGTCTCCAGGGTGCGACCCCATCATCGTGTCTTCGTGATCTTGTTCCGTATCGCAGGAACAATTCACGGTAATGCGGGAATTCTCGGGAGAGTGAGTATACAATAAGACTTCACATGATTTATACTTATATATTTAATACTATACAAATGCATTAGTACTTGAGAACAAGTACTAAGGGCATCATTATTGGTGTCCCTCAGGTTGAGGCCCTTAAACGTAGGGTCCCTTAACTTTTAACTAAAAATGCTAAGAGACTTCTCTCAAGTCCCTTATTTAAGGGCCACTCTTTAGCTTTTTTAGTTAAAAGCTAAGGGACCCTACACTTAAGGACCCAACTTAAGGGACACAAATAATGATGCCCTAAGGTTTGGAATAAACCTCTATGATCATTCATAAATATTTAATAAGAGTTTACATTAAGTAAACACCTCACCAATTCAATATTTGATCAAGAGACAAGCCTATCAATCATCTACATTCAGTATTGATCAACCGTCTATCTAGACTCACCTTTTAGTCCTTGAGATTGGCTATGGTAGACTAGACACGAGCTCAAGCTAATCACATTCCACTACTGGTACACTTCAGATTCGGAAAGATCAACAGGACATGTCTGGCTGATCCAACCACTCTCCATTACATCTGATCCGAGCAAGACAAAACACTCCAATCGACCGGTTGTATAAAACTGATTCAACCATGCAGTTCATGATTCAGGACAGCTACCAAGGGAAGTTCAGAACATGTTTAGTTCAGACTAAGTTTGGTTCATACTATAACAATAGCTAAGAAGTTTCAGAACAATAATCTGATCCATCTATCAGTTCAGTCTGGTTCAGAGACAAATCGTTTCAGCTAAATGATTTAGGTGCTAGCTGACCATGAACTGGACTAATAACAATCCACATAGGCCTTAATCAAACTGATCCAGATAGGTTATTCATCAACCAATAACTGGTTCTTTTCAGAACTTATCTAAGAGCAAGTAGCTAAGGCTTACCGGCTATACTAAACTGATCAGTGAACACAACTTATCCTCTCCTTCAATCTCCACCCACACTGACCTGAGCAGCATAAAGGTTCCACAGTAGGTTTAAGATAAGAAACAGAACATGGCTTAGGCCTTAATCAGACATGAAGCTTCCTTAAAACTGATCTGATCAAACTGACTTAAAATCTTACTGGTTTAATACTTGATTACTAAGCTGTGAAGTGATCTCATGAATCTTCTAGACAATCTATTAATTTTTCCACACACCCCAGTCACTGATTCAAGGCACAAGAGGGTTAGGAAGGGTCGTCCATTCTCAGATCTCTCTTCAGAATTTTCTCTGAATTTTTCTTATGGTTTTCTTTCATATTTTCTCTCTTCTCTCTCTCTGATTTTTCTGAAAGTTTCTCTCTGATTTTCTTGTGGTTATGGACGATCAGAAGAGAGAAGGTGGTGTTTTATAACATAAGAAGTTGCTTCAGGTGAGTGTTTCACTCAGCACGAAGCAAGGCTGAGAAAGGACATGTGGAGAGCAACTTCAGCACTTCCAAACAACAAGCTGCTGTCCTTTCCCTCCCAAGAAGAAAGCTGCAAGCAGCTGGTGACAATCATGTGACTGAATTAATGAGCAAGCACAGCAAGCAGCTTGTGACTTGCATGTGCCCATTACTACATAAGCAAGCAAGCAGGAAGGTGCATGACATGTGACTTGATAAGTAAACAAGCATGCTGGCTTAGGAGGTTATGGCATTAGACGGGTCAAGATTATTAAGGAAGCTGGTTGATAATTCTGAATAATATTTCGACCAAATATTCCTTGTCCTTTGGCTCTTGGAAAATCTCGTTCAGCTTAATAAAAATTCGACCAAAATATATATAAGACTCGACCAAACTATCAAGGAATGTCTTTCGACCACAAGACAGTCCCGTCGAGACATTAATTTATCGGGTCGATTTTTATTTAAATTCTGATCGATCAATCTTCAAACTGATCTTAAAGAGTTTTCTCGACCAAAATTATATCTGCTCATGAGGGTTATTACATCCGCTGTCCAAGAGTCCATATCGAATGGCTCCGACCGAGATGGCCGAGCTAAAGAAGCAATTGGAAGAATTGCTTGACAAGGGGTTCATACGGACAAGTAGCTCCCCTTGGGGTGCACCAGTCCTCTTTGTGAAAAAGAAGGATGGTAGCATGCGTCTGTTCATCGACTATCGAGGGTTGAACAGGGTAACTGGGAAGAACCAATACCCGTTACCCAGGATAGACGAGCTGTTGGATCAGCTTAAAGGAGCTAAGTGGTTTTCTAAAATCGATTTGGCCTCGGGATATCATCAGATTCCTATAGAGCCAAACGACATTAGGAAGACAGCATTCAGGACCAGGTACGACCATTACGAGTTCGTAGTGATGCCGTTCGTTCTGACTAATGCACCTGCTGCATTCATGAAAATGATGAACAGCGTGTTCCAGGACTTCATGGATGAATCAGTGATCATCTTCATTGATGATATCCTGATCTACTCCAAGGACGAGGAATCTCATCGGAAACATTTGAGAGCCGTGCTGGAACGATTACGAGAGCACAAACTTTTTGCTAAACTCAGCAAGTGCAGTGTTTGGCAAAAGAGTATTGGGTTCCTCGGTCATATTGTTTCTGACCAGGGCGTCACAGTGGATCCATAGAAGATCAGGGCAATTAAGGATTGGCCCCGACCACGCAGTGCCACAGAAGTTAGAAGCTTCCTAGGGCTGGCAGGTTACTATAGAAAGTTTGTGCAGGGATTTGCAAGCTTGGCTCAACCTATGACACGGTTGACTGGGAAAGACGTTAAGTTCACATGGTCTGATGAGTGTACGAGATGTTTCTCCGCACTTAAGGATATGCTGACTAGCGCACCCGTCCTGGTTCTTTCGAAGGCACACCAACCTTATGAAGTCTACACGGATACGTCCATCACTGGACTCGGTTGCGTGTTGACTCAACATGGGAAGGTCATTGCCTACGCGTCAAGGCAGCTGAAGAAACATGAGGGAAACTACCCCACCCATGATCTTGAAATGGCTGCGGTAGTATTCGCCTTAAAGTTTTGGCGATCATATTTATATGGGGCCAAAGTCCAGATACTTACGGACCATAAAAGTCTGAAGTATATATTCACCCAGCCTGAGTTAAACTTAAGGCAGAGGAGGTGGATGGAGTTCGTGGCCGACTACAACCTAGACATCACTTACTATCCAGGCAAGGCTAACCTTGTGGCCGACGCCTTGAGCCGAAAGCGAGAAGACGTCGTGGTCGGAAGCGGAACGGACGAGCCGGATGAGGTGGAACACTTCGTTCGTTTAAATGCTTTGAACAGAACGGACAGACCACGGGGTTTAGAGGCGGCGAATAGAGCCGACCTGCTTACCCAGATCCGAGCGGCCCAAGATCAGGACGAGAACCTGAAGACGGTTGCTCGGAACGACCTGACTGAGTATCAAATCGCCAAGGACGGTATGATCTTAGTTCATGGTCGGATCAGCATACCCATTGATAGGAGTTTAAAGGACGAGATCCTTAGGGAAGCTCACAAGTCTAGATTCTTGATCCATCCTGGAGTGACAAAGATGTATCATAATCTCAGACAATACTATCATTGGATACGCATGAAGGTTGATGTGGTCGAATGGGTGGCAAGTGTCCTACGTGTCAACTCGTCAAGGCCGAACAACAAGTTCCGAGTGGACTGCTTTAGAGCCTACCTATTCCGGAATGGAAGTGGGATCACATCACGATGGATTTTGTGACAAGATTTCCCACGACTAGGAATAGGAATGATGCTGTCTGGGTAATAGTTGATCGACTGACCAAGTCTGCCCACTTCCTGGCCATCAAAAAGACTGATGGAGTCGACCGGAATGTGAGTAAGTACATAGACGAGATTGTGAGGCTACATGGAGTACCCTCAAGTATAGTTTCGGATAGAGATTCGAGGTTCACTTCTCACTTCTGGCAAACTTTTCAGAAAGCTTTAGGAACAAGAGTGAACATGAGTACGGCTTATCATCCCCAAACGGATGGGCAGTCGAAAATAACTATACGGACGCAGGAGGATATGCTTCGAGCATGTGTTCTCGATTGGGGTGATTCCTGGGAACGGCATTTGCCGTTAGTGGAGTTCGCCTACAATAACAGCTTCCACTCCAGTATAGGCATGTCGCCATACGAAGCTCTGTATGGACAACCATGCAGGACACCGTTATGCTGCACCCAAGTGGGGGAGCGCAGCATGATAGGCCCCGAAATCGTGGAGGAAACCACCGAGAAGATCAAGTCCGTGCGGGACAAGATAAGGGCCGCACAGGACAGACAATAACATTACGCTGACAAATGAAGGAAAGAACTGGAGTTTGCAGTGGGTGATATGGTCTATCTCAGAATGATTACCATTAAAGGTAGAGTGCGTATTTCTTGTAGAAGAAAATTAGATCCAAGATACCAAGGTCCGTTCAGAGTCATAGAACGAGTGGGTAGTGTGGCATATAAGTTGGACTTACCATCCGAGATGGAAGCCTTCCATGACGTATTCCATGTCTCCCAACTCCGGAAGTGCTTGACGGATCGGACGTCTTAATACCAGAAATACCATCTGATCTAGGTACGAACCTAACTTTGGAAACAAGGCCGGTTCGGATCGTAGATAGGATGGAAAAAGCAATGAGAAAGAAAACAATCCAGATGGTCAAGGTCATTTTGGATTGTAATGGTCGAGAAGAGACCACCTGGGAGACGGAGGCCAAGTTTCCAAAATGGTTTGACCAGTTTGTGTTGGGTGAAACCCATGACTCAGATTCGAGGACGAATTCATTGCTAGTGGGAGAGACTTGTAACATCCCGGATTCTGAATAGGATCATTGGGACGGCCATGGTTCAAGGAAACGTACTAGTCAGGCTTAGGACATCAAGACAAGCGTTCCATGGCCAGATAAGAAGGTTAAGGACGTAAGGAAACTTAGACTTAACCTTATACAAGTCGAGAGTCTGCTAGGACGAGTAAGATGGTAGCTAGACGGATGGAACAAGTAGCTCAACCAGCTCAACGGAGTTAGGTTAAGCTCACTCCAGCTCGGCCACTACTAAGTCAGCTCCACTAGCTGAACTACTCGCTCACTCAGCTGAGGCAGCTGGGAGTCAGCTCATCTCAGCTGGATGGACTGTTCGGGTTTCGGTCCGATGGTCCGGATCTGGGCCGGTGGTGGGCCATGGGGGTCCGGCCATGAGTCCATGGACCATTGGGGCTTGGGACAAGGCTGTGGGCTAAGTCCAGAGGGATTGGGTAAGGCCTTGGGCTTCTGTTCGACCCAAACCCATGCGGTATTGGCGAAGGGACGCATGCGGCCGAGAGCGTGTAACCTTGGCCGATTGTGCCCATCCACTGGCCAGTCATGCCTGTTCGTAGGGCAACACTAACCCCCTCGTTTTCTATAAATATGGGGTCCTCTCTGTCGATTTCATTCATCCAATCCATAGTAAAAATACTCAGAGAAATTGTAGAGAGAGAGAAAGAAAGAGAGAGAGAGTTTCCGGCCAAAGCAAGGCCGTTTGTGTGGTTGTTAGGTTTCCGGCTATCTGATCGTTTGTGAAGCAACCTCCGATCAAGTATGGGAGACCGAGAGCAGGAGAAGAGCATGGAGAACCCACACGGTTCACAAGGTACGTGGTGGGCTATGGCCCCATCAGACCGAACTGACGGTCCTTGAGATTGCACCGCGGCTCTGGTCGGTCTGTTAGACCTAACCGTTTCTCCTCTTCTTGTTTCTATCCGGCCCTTTCTTTTCTTTCTGATTATACACGAAGGGTTGTGTTGGTTCATTCCAAGGGACACGTCCCTAGACTGGGCCGGTCATAACCAAACCGCAAACCTAGACGCTGGTCAGTTAGACGGTCGGTTCGAATCGCACCATAGACTGGGCGGTTGGTCATGTCCCAAGAGGCACGAGTGGCCAAGGTAACGAGTTACCAAGGGTTGTGAGTTACCAAAGGTCACGAGTTCCAAAGGTTGTGAGTTGCCAAAGGGTGTAAGTAACAAAGGGTTACGGACGCCAAGAGGTACGAGGACCAAGAGGTACCAAGGACCGAAGGGGTGCATGTTCCAAACGGTGCCTGTTGAGACAGGTCGTGTCCGTTCCTTAGGGATCAGACCATGTCTTGTCCGTTGAGACAAGTACACAGTTCATCTAAGCCAGGGTAAGAGTCGCAAGGTCCGATCGGTCGTTTGGCCTAACCTGTTTGGGTGTGAGGCTTTCTCGGCCGTTGGATCCAGGCCCAAGGATGGATCAGGTAAAGAAGTCCGTTGGGCCATTGAGCTGGACTTCATCTAGGCTGGTCGCACCTAGATTCTATTTGGATGGACGGATTGGTCTTCGGGACGATCCGGACTGTTCGTGTGTTCTGTTTATCTATTCTGGACTGTCTATATAATTCTAAGTCAAGGGGTGGTTGGTTGAATGACTTAAGATTCGGTAGGCAGGTTCATATCTTTTTATAAGTATATTGTCCGAGGTTTATCTATGTTTTAGGAACCAAGCCAAGCATTGTAGAATCGACCAGTTCTATTATCGGTTATGATTAATGCTTATCTGGTTGTGGTTTCAGGAACTATGGATGGTTCTCGTCATGCCAAGGAGCCGTGAAAGCTCGGTCAGTGAAAGGCTGTGTAACTTGTGGTTAGATGATGCTAGGGATGAACTAGTGATTGTCTATCAAATGATTAAGAAGTTGTGTATCGGATCTAATGTTTCTAAGTAGTACATTTTATACACATTTATATTCCGCTGTGCTATCTGTTCAATTGTTTTAGAACCTCATATCCGAACAT
Organism: Brassica napus; assembly: GCF_020379485.1. Lineage (NCBI taxonomy): Eukaryota > Viridiplantae > Streptophyta > Magnoliopsida > Brassicales > Brassicaceae > Brassica > Brassica napus. The sequence goes on from NW_026014528.1 coordinate 25,342, forward strand.
GACTTAGTAAATGAAAGACTTAAAATGAATCAAAAAAGCAAAGGATTGATTATATAGCAAACGGGTCCAGTTTCGTCGAGAGGCCGAATTCGGGTGTTACAAGTTGGTATCAGATCCAGGTTGATTCAAGGATATTTCGGTTATGTAGTCCACACACACGCATCCAGCTGATTCAGTCTCACATTGTACTAACAATGTCTGAATCCTTAGGCTGGGAAAAGCAAACCGGGAAAGACCCGAAGGAATAAGAAAACAGTCGGTCAGTCAAGTTAAGCGGCCGCGGACGGAGCTAATTTGTCCAGGTTACCAACCGAGCCGTCTGCGACTAACACCGGGGATGTGTTACCGACTGACCAGGCCAATCTTACGGGAACACAACCAGAAGGTCAGCAACATCAGGAAAGTAATGAGGAAGTAGAATCCTCGAACGCTAACCGTGATGGTGACCAGCATGAGCAAAGGGCCAAGGGAACGGCCAACGTGCCCGCAGCACTTTCCCGAGAGGACTTGTTAGAGGCCATGAAAGTAATGGGTAACCAGGTGGCGACTATGACTCAGCTGTTCACTCCACTAGTGAATTCATCAGTTGGTCAAGCTACACCTGTAGCTATGGCTACACCTATTGCTACGGGTCCAGCTGTGGACACGGTTCAGGTGATCGAGATCGATGCACCGGAAAGGTCTGTAAAGAAGGTTGACTATCTGAGTTTGCCTCAACATCTATCCAGATTGGGTACGAAGCAATTCTCAGGTAGCACCGACCCTGTTGTGGCAGATGAGTGGAGGAGTAGGCTGGTCCAAAACTTACAATCAACTTGCTGTCTGAGACATTGCGGTTCACTTCCTGGAAGGGGATGCGCATAATCGATGGCTTGCAGTGGACAAGCGCACCAATGGAAGTCTCACAAGTTTTGCGGATTTTTAAGTTAAATTCAACCGCAAATACTTTCCTACTGAGGCTTGGGATCGCCTGGAAGCTAAGTTTCTAGATTTGGTCCAAGACCGCAGGACCGTACGGGAGTACGAAAAAGAGTTCAAGCCATGGAGCCGTGAAGGCTCGGTCAATGAGAGGCTGTGTAACGTGTGGTTAGATGATGCTAGGGATGAACTAGTGATTGTCTCTGAAACGATTAAGAAGTTGTGTATCGGATCTCATGTTTCTAAGTAATACATTTTATACACATTTATATTCCGCTGTGCTATCTGTTCAATTGTTTTAGAACCTCAGATTCGAACATGACTTAGTAAATGAAAGACTTAAAATGAATCAAACAAGCAAAGGATTGATTATATAGCAAACTGGTCCAGTTTCGTCGAGAGGCCGGATTCGGGTGTTACACGTAACCCAGCTTCCAGTTCATCCCGAATCGGCAGTTCTGCTTACCAAAATTGGCCCACTTGGAGCTCTCGATTCCGTGGGATGGCTCAACAAAGCAGCACCCCGTCCTACCTATTTAAATTTTGAGAATAGGTCGAGGACATTGCATCTCGATGCCTCTAATCATTGGCTTTACCCAATAGAACTCGTTTCCGAGCTCCAGCTATCCTGAGGGAAACTTTGGAGGGAACCAGCCACTAGATGGTTTGATTAGTCTTTCGCCCCTATACCCAAGTCAGACGAACGATTTGCACGTAAGTATCGCTGCCGGCCTTCACCAGAGTTTCCTCTGGCTTCGCCCCGCTCAGGCATAGTTCACCATCTTTCGGGTCCCGACAGGCATGCTCACACTCGAACCCTTCTCAGAAGATCAAGGTCGGTCGGTTGTGCACCCGTGAGTGATCCAGCCAATCAGCTTCCTTGCGCCTTACGGGTTTACTCACCCGTTGACTCGCACACATGTCAAACTCCTTGTTCCGTGTTTCAAGACGGGTCGAATGGGGAGCCCACAGCCCGACACCCTGAGCACGCAGATGCCGAGGCACGCTGTGAGGCGTGTGCTGCAGATCACGATTTAGGCAGCGACGTCTCTGCGGGCACAACAAAAGCCCGGGCTTAGGTCACCACCTTAATTTGTGTTGGTCCACGGCCCGAATCTATCGACGAACCGGATTGCTCCATTCCGCATCCGACCGGGATGAATCGCCGGCCCCCATCCGCTTCCCTCCCGACAATTTCAAGCATTCTTTGACTCTCTTTTCAAAGTCCTTTTCACCTTTAC
>NW_026014528.1:30000-84629 GCF_020379485.1 Brassica napus
GCCAGCTCAATGAAGTTAGGTTCAGTTCACTCCAGGTCAGTCCCTACTAAGTCAGCTCCACTAGCTGGACTACTAGCTCACTCAGCTGAGGCAGCTGAGAGTCAGCTCATCTCAGCTATACGGACTGTCCGAGCTTTAGGCCGATGGTCCGGGTCTGGGTCAGTGGTGGGCTGTGAGGTCCGGCCATGAGGCCATGGGCTGTTGGGTCTTTGGACAAGGCCGTGGGCTAAGTCCAGGAGGCTTGGGGCGTGGGTTGGGCTTGTGACCGACCCCAAACCCAATCAGAAAGGGCGAAGGGATGCAAGTGGCCGAAAGGGGACAACCCTTGGCCGATGGTGCCCATTCGCTAGAAAGTCATGCCTGTTCATGGGGCAAGACTTACCCCCTCGTTTTCTATAAATATGGGGGCTCTCTGGTCGATTTCATTATCCAATTCCAGAGTAAAATACTCAGAGAAAAAACGTAGAGAGTGTTGGGGTAAAAAATGGTTACGACGGAATTACCACCCGAAAATCCTCGGAGATCGTATTTCCGAAAGAGATAGTAAAAGAAGAGATGTAATTTTCGTAAAAATAACCAATACGAAGTTTTTACGAAAAAGTATCCTTTGGGATTCAAACCGAACAAACCAAGCTCGGTCACCACGTATATACGCCGTCCGATCGCTATGCAGCAACCAAACCTGAGCCAAAGCTCGGTCGCTACGTAGCGACCGAGCTCGAGTCAAAGCTCGGTCGGCTACGTAGCGACCGAGCGATCGTCCCGCTCGGTCGCTACGTAGCGACCGAGCTCGGCCAAGCTCGGTCGCTACGTAGCGACCGAGCGATCGTCCCGCTCGGTCGCTACGTAGCGACCGAGCTCGAGCCGCTCGGTCGCTACGTAGCGACCGAGCTCGCCTCGGTCGCTACGTAGCGACCGAGCGATCGTCCGCTCGGTCGCTACGTAGCGACTGAGCTCGGCCAAGCTCGGTCTCTACGTAGCGACCGAGCTCAAGCCAAAGCTCGGTCGCTACGTAGCGACCGAGCACTCGTCTCGCTCGGTCGCTACGTAGCGACCGGGCTCGAGCCAAAGTTCGGTCGCTGTGTAGCGATTGAACCTTTCCGAACATCGATACGACACCAATCCTTGCATTCTCGTCAGACCTTCGAATGCTATCTCCCGAAGACCGTAGCAAGCTCAGTCCATGTTTCCCGCTATTCTAATTCATCGATCAAACTTCGCGGATTAGAAACCGCGGAAAACTCGTAGTAAACGTGTCGAGTCGGAAGACGGTCCAAAGGGACCTAAAACACGACTCGAGGCCCATCCTACGATTTTTCCTAACCAAAGCCCGTGAACCGCAGCATGGTTCTTGCTTGGCCCACGAGGAAGGATAAATGTCAAGTTTCCGCAGATAAATACGGAAGTTTTGAAGATAATTGTGAAGATCGGGAAAAATGGAATATCTCTATTTTTATGCTATGACGGCTTAGAGGTAGAAGAGTAAAAGCGTAAACCGACCTTGGAGCTAGTATATAAGGAGTCCTAGGCGAGGAGCAGGGGAGAACTTTTTTCAGAGCAAACTTAGCACTTAGAGCAATTTAGGCAATTTTCCGTTTTTGTTATTTCGAGCTGCGACTCAATTAAGTTTAGCCGTCTTAGGGTTGCTAGAACTAGGAATCTCGCCGACAGCTCTCGAGCCCAGGCTTATACCTTGTTGTAACGCTCATACGCAGATTCGGAATAAAGATCTACTTTGCTCTCTTTTCGATTTCTTATTTTTATCGTTGTTATTCTCGTGTTTTGATTGCTTGACGTGTGGTAATTAACAGATATCCGGGTCCTCTGGGAAATTAGGGTTTTCCTAGTTTCCTTATTTAAACGGAATTCGACAGTGTGAATTTCGGTTCCCACACTTTGGCGCTAGAAGGAGGGGGACTTACGGATCAATCTAACCCGCAAAAGCCACACACAATCTGACATGTCAACCAACGACGCGGATAACGTGCAAACTCCTCTTAATGGAGGCAGCGGCACCGATCTCCACACTCCAGTAGCGGACGTATCCGCGGCCAACGCGCAAGCCAACGCCGCGACGCTCGAGGAGTTCAAAAAGATGTTCGCCACCTATGAGAAAAGGTCGGAAGAACAGGATAAGCTCGTGAATACCTTAACCAAACAGGTTGAAACCTTAACGGCAAGGACCCAAGCTATCCATCCCCGCGGAACCACCAAAATCCGCGGGAAGAGGCTCGACTTCGCCACCCCACTCGATAGAGCAGGACTCGCGCGGGAACGACCTTCCGGTCAAAACCCTAGCGAGAAATCTCCCGTCGAAAAGGGGAACCCTGAAAATCTTCCGCCCCCTGCAAAGGACTCGGAGGATAAAGAAGCCGAACACATTGACCTGGATCCTAGCGATGTCTCCAACGACACCGACGAGGATGTCGACAGACATCCAAGAAGGACCAGAAGCCGATCCGCTCGGGAAGGCTCCCCGTTCGAAAAACCAATGACGGAAGAAGAAGAAGTCGCCTATTGGAACGAACAAGAGGAGCTGGCCGAAAGGCAAACCGAGCTCACTCGCAGTAAACGCCGACAGGCTCGGAAATCTACTGACGAGACATCGGATATCCGCGATCTTCGCGACTACATCACCAAGACTGCGGCAGAAGTGAGAGCCGTAAAGTCTCAAATCCATCATGCTACTAGTGCTGCCCCCGAGATCGATCGACTGCTAGAAGGAGCTCGAAAGACCCCCTTTACCAGTCGTATTTCGGACATGAGGGTGTCCGATCCGGGAAAGATCAAAGTACCGAAGTACGATGGTACGGCCGATCCAAAAGCGCACTTTCAGGCTTTCCACATCGCGATGGGAAGAGCAAGACTGAATAACGGCGAAAAAGATGCCGGCTATTGCCGCCTGTTCGTCGAAAATCTTGAAGGAGCAGCGCTCGAATGGTTCGCACGCCTTCGTCGCAACACCATCTGGAGTTTTCGACAGCTCGCATCGGAATTTCTCAAACAGTACTCTGTATTCATAGACAGAGAAACCTCCGATGTTGACTTATGGAGTCTCTCCCAGAGGGAAGACGAACCCCTCCGCGAGTTTATCAGTCGGTTCAAACTGATAATGTCCAGGGTCAGCAGGATAAGCGACAAAGTGGCCATCGACGCGCTGAGAAAGACGCTCTGGTACAAGTCGAAATTCAGAAAATGGATAACTCTCGACAAACCGCGAACGATCCAGGACGCCCTCCACAAAGCAACGGACTACATCATAGTCGAGGAAGAAACGAAAGTCTTATCGCAAAAACATAAGCCGGCGAGACCATCCTCGAAAGACGCAGATCCGAAGGGGAAAAAGAAGAACTCTCGTAACGACAAATATGTCCATCACGAGGGGGAAGATCTCCAAGGGGCACATAACTATGCGATCAATTCGGATCAAGGCCGGACCACGGGCAACACATGGACTCGCAATCAAGGGTATGACGAAAACACCTTCTGCGAGTTCCACCAATCCCGAGGACACTCCACGACCAATTGCAAAGTCTTGGGAGCAAGACTGGCCGCGAAGCTACTCGCTGGAGAGCTTTCGGAAGTAACTAGCGTCAAGGATCTCATCCTCGATTCCGATCGCCCTCCAAAGACGGATAGAAATCCGCCCGCTGAAAAATCCCCTCAACGAAACCAACCTGGGGATAAACGCGGTAGGAGGCCGGATGACAAAGGGAACGATAACAATCGTCGCAGAGTCAATATGATCATCGGAGGATCACAATACTGCAGCGATACCGTGTCGGCCATCAAGGCTTACCAACGGAAGGCAGAATCAAGTGCAAATTGGCCTACATGGTCTCCGCCACGAGACGGCCAAAGTTGCTCGATCACCTTCACAGAGGAAGAAGCCGGCGGTATCGACCAACCTCACTGCGACCCGCTCGTCATAGATCTCGTCATACGAGATTTAGAAGTCGGAAGGGTACTCGTCGACACGGGAAGCACGGTCAACGTAATCTTCCGCGACACTCTCAAGCGGATGAGTATCAAACTCGGAGAAGTAATTCCGAAGCAAAAACCACTCACGGGTTTTTCAGGCGAAGTGTCGATGACTCTCGGATCAATCCAATCGCCAGTCATGGCCAAGGAGATCACAAAAATCGTCGAATTCGCGGTAGTCGATCATCCCGCTATCTACAACGTGATCATGGGAACCCCATGGCTCAACGCCATGCAGGCAGTTCCGTCAACTTACCACCTGGGTCTCAAGTTCCCAACGCCGAGCGGAGTCGTTGCCATCTGGGGATGCCAAAAACAGTCGCGACTATGCTTCCTCGCGGAGCATAAGTTAAGGCAAATCACGGCTTCCGCAAACGGCAAACGCGCGAAGATAGATCGATCTTCAGCCAAAAGCGCCCCCGAGAGAAGACAAAGTAAAATCGTCTATCGACGCAAACGCATCGGACGTCGAAGCTCGACATAAATCCGAAGCCTACGCGACAACTCAACCGGAACATCCGGAAAATAGCGTCAACCCAGCCACGATCGACACGGTCAAGGCGGACATCGCGACATCTACCGCCGAGTAAGAACACTCGCGGCATGAAACAGAACTACGAGATGGCTTGATCCTCGAAAGGGGTACGTAGGCAGCTCGTCAAAAGACGAGTTCAGCTATCCCCCTCTCTAAAAAGGGGGGGGGGAGTGGGTGCGTATACTCGTATACTCCCACTTCGAAAAATCATCATTATTGTAATCGAGTTTTTAGAAACTTCAAAAACTTTTACTACAATATATGTTGTCCTTTTTATCGAAAACGTTTACGCTTCAGTAAAACACAAAAGAAACTTTCAGGACACGCCTGAAAACGTTAAGACTCTTGTCTGCGGCCCCTTCCGGCCCAAAAATCATAAAGATTATCATTTTTCAAACACGCAAAAATATACGTATAATCCTTGAAATAACTGCGAGACGTCGCAAAAGTTAAAATTCGAGGACAATGCTAACAAATTGTCCGAACGCGACCACCAAAAACCTTACACCCCGTTCGTCGATTGGCCCCGACGAACACGCCAGCCGTCTTAAACAAACGCAATCCGATCACTCTTTTGATCTTTAAAAACGTCCAGCACAAGGACAAAAGCGCGCTACAACAAAAATCCGAAATTTTGGTTTAGCACTTCCAGTTGATTCTGAGAAGATGCTCGATTCGTACCATACAAGTCATATAAGCCGAGAACATATCGCGGACTTTAAATCGGTGCGAGTCAGGAAGAAATCGCAACAGGAAAAACGATAGCCGGCTAGTCACCGCACAAACCTTAACCGAAAGTAAACCTAGGTCTTGCCCTAAACCCAACGCTCTGGTCTCAAACATCTCAAGGCATGATATCTAAAAGATACGAGATCCTAAACCATGTCTCTCCGTTCATATCTCAATGTTCTCGAAAATCGTAAAGATAAGTAAATTTTTACGAAAATCACGAACGAACCAACAGATTGAACGTCTAATCAGAACTAAATACGAGACGACAACTCGTATTTACTTCAACCCTACTCAGGAAAACTCGAAACAAAACATTTATCATATAAATAAACCGCGTAAAGCGGCAAGGGATTCAAAGCCACCAACGGCCAGTCCCGGTAAATACAAATACGGCCATCTAGGCCTAAACAAAATCCAAATTCAAAGGGCCACACTTGGCCGAAAACAGATAAAAGGATAACTAATCCGCCCCTCATAATCCAAAGTCAAAGTCCCCGGACAACGAAGCACCAAACGCATCCGCGGGACGATCCACTTCCTCGCCACCATCGGGAAACCCGGTCGGAACCTCCTCGGTATCAGGGGAAACCGGGATGGAATCCCAGAACCCTTGAATCTTCTCGTCAATCGGAGGGATAAGCGCCTCAGCATGGGCACGTTCACTCATCCCATTCTTCATCAAGCTCATTTCCTCTTCAAACACATAGTCATCGGCTCGCGTCCTCCAAAGACTTCCGACCGAACCGCGGCACTCGCGAAAGTCACCCACCGAGGTAAAGGCATTCTTGAGGTTCCCATACTCAACCTGGAATTGAGATGTGCGAGTGTTCATCACCTCGATGATTTCTCTTTTGCCTTTCCTCTCCGCTTTACGAACAGCCCGAGCATGGTCACGAGTAAGTTGCGCCTCTCGCTCCAGCATCTCGCCTTGCACGCGAGCGAGATCCCGCTCCACTTTCTCCGCTTTAAAGTGGTAGACCATGGCTTCTCTATGGCCCGCCTCAATGGCCGAGCCCAGCAGGCTCAGGCCCTGCAAAATCGATTGACATGTTATAAACATATATACACAGGACAATCACCAAGAAATCCTCAAAAACTAACCCCATTGATGAAGCGAGATCCCTCTGCAACGACTCTCGGCCTCGCCGATTCTTTCGTAGGAGGAGGAGCATCGAAACCCGGTGGCAGTCCAGCAAAGAAGTCATCGAAATCCGGAACAGGGGCCTCGCTCGAACCGCTCCCATCGCCGTAAGCAAGGTTCGGATCCCATCCTGGAAGCATAGAGTCATCCATCGAAAACTCTATGTCGCCAAGATCGACATCTTTTCCCTTCCAAGAACTCGACTCCGGCACAGCCGTTGGAGCTTCGACGGGATTCTGGTCGTCAGGTTCGGAGTCGCTTCCCGTGTCCGCATCCAAAGCAGGACCGGGTTGCACGAATCTCAGTGCCTTCCGAACCCTCTTCGGCGTAAAAGAAGTCCAGAAGAAGGGACCATTCCTGAGAAGATCCCTCACCGAAATGATGTCCTCGGGGAACGGAGCAAAAGGGTTGATGAAGGGACGATCATTCGGCAACCTCCGGAACAGTGGAATGCAACTCTCTTTGACGGATGCAGCGTCTATACGAACGAAGAAAAAGAACTTCTTCCACGAGTTGAAGTTCGAAATAAACTTCTTAACCACTGACATAAATTTCCGAGGGACCAATCTATGCTTATCCGTATCTCTGACAAGTTGAAGCCTCAAAAGCGCTTCATAATGATCGACGGAAAGGGAAAGGCCATGCTCGTAGCTTAGGATCAGGATCCCAATAAGATGCTGAATGGAAAGGGGAGTCAACTGACTTATCGCAACTTCGAAACGATCCAACACTCGGACGAGAATTTCGGGTATGGGGAACCATAGGCGACAACGCACTACGAACGCCTCATAGCAAGTAAAGTAACCCTCCGGGGGGCTGTTAGCACATTCCCCGCGGCGGGAAACCCGGAACTCCACAGAATCCGGGATATGGTAGAACGATCGCATCATCGCGAGAAACTCATCGGTAGTCCTACTTGCATCCTCTTCCTCGACTCCACGATGGACCAGGACCGGGAACGGCTTCTCCTATGGAGGGGTCAACGAGCCATAATGAGCAACCCACCATGCCTCGTTCTCGGCAGGATGCACCGAGTGAAGCACGAACTCCATCTTCGGAACGACGAGCTCTTCATAAGGACTCGCGGACGGAGACCCTTTTTTCGCAATCTTTTTCTTGCTCGACATCTTTACACTTCTCTTGAGAGAATAGAGGAAAAGGGTGGAGAGAAAGATAGAAAGTTTTTTTTTTTAAGAAAGATCTTAGAGAAAGATAAGAAAGTGAAAAAATTATGGAACAAGTTACCTCCCTTCTTATAAGACATAAGGATTTACTATTCAAGCTCGGACTTTCGGATAATAATTCCATCCATCACGCCTAACTTGCCAAACATGCCTAACCGCACGCTAGGATCCTACGATGCATGATCCTAACGGGCTGGGGGGCTAACTGTTGGGGCAAAAACGGTTACGACGGAATTACCACCCGAAAATCCTCGGAGATCGTATTTCCGAAAGAGATAGTAAAAGAAGAGATGTAATTTTCGTAAAAATAACCAATACGAAGTTTTTACGAAAAAGTATCATTTGGGATTCAAACCGAACAAACCAAGCTCGGTCACCACGTATACACGCCGTCCGATCGCTATGCAGCAACCAAACCTGAGCCAAAGCTCGGTCACTACGTAGCGACCGAGCTCGAGTCAAAGCTCGGTGGCTACGTAGCGACCGATCCCGAGCCAAAGCTCGGTCGCTACGTAGCGATCGTCCCGCTCGGTCGCTACGTAGCAACCGAGCGATCGTCCTGCTCGGTTGCTACGTAGCGACCGAGCTCGAGCCAAAGCTCGGTTGCTACGTAGCGACCGGGCTCGAGCCAAAGTTCGGTCGCTGTGTAGCGATTGAACCTTTCCGAACATCGATACGACACCAATCCTTGCATTCTCGTCAGACCTTCGAATGCTATCTCCCGAAGACCGTAGCAAGCTCAGTCCATGTTTCCCGCTATTCTAATTCATCGATCAAACTTCGCGGATTAGAAACCGCGGAAAACTCGTAGTAAACGTGTCGAGTCGGAAGACGGCCCAAAGGGACCTAAAACACGACTCGAGGCCCATCCTATGATTTTTCCTAACCAAAGCCCGTGAACCGCAGCATGGTTTTGCTTGGCCCACGAGGAAGGATAAATGTCAAGTTTCCGCGGATAAATACGGAAGTTTTGAAGATAATTGTGAAGATCGGGAAAAATGGAATATCTCCATTTTTATGCTATGACGGCTTAAGGGTAGAAGAGTAAAAGCGTAAACCGACCTTGGAGCTAGTATATAAGGAGTCCTAGGCGAGGAGCAGGGGAGAACTTTTTTCAGAGCAAACTTAGCACTTAGAGCAATTTAGGCAATTTTCCGTTTTTGTTATTTCGAGCTGCGACTCAATTAGGTTTAGCCGTCTTAGGGTTGCTAGAACTAGGAATCTCGCCGACAGCTCTCGAGCCCAGGCTTATACCTTGTTGTAACGCTCATACGCAGATTCGGAATAAAGATCTACTTTGCTCTCTTTTCGATTTCTTATTTTTATCGTTGTTATTCTCGTGTTCTGATTGCTTGACGTGTGGTAATTAACAGATATCCGGGTCTTCTGGGAAATTAGGGTTTTCCTAGTTTCCTTATTTAAACGGAAATCGACAGTGTGAATTTCGGTTCCCACAGAGAGAAAGAAAGAGAGAAAGAGAGAGTTCCGGCCAAGAGAAACTCTGGCAACTCTGATCGTTTGAGAACTAACTCCGGTCAAGATTGGGAGATCAAGACAAGGAGAAGAGCATGGAGAACCCAGACGTGGTTCAAAAGGTATGTGGTGGGCCGTGGCTCCATCAGACCGAACGGACGGTCCATGCGACCGCACCGCGGCTCTCTCGGTTCCTAAGTCCCATCCGGCTCTCCTTACCTGTTTCAATTCATTTATCTTCTCTTCTCTCTGGTTAAAGACGAAAGGTTGTGTTGGTTGAGTCCAAGGGACACGTCCCTAGACTTTGGCCGGACATAATCAAACCGCTAGCCTAGACATGGGTCAGTTAGTGGGATGATCCGATCGCACCAAGACTGTGCGGTTAGGATGAACGGTTGGGAATGACCCAAAGGGCACGAGTTGTCAAGAGTCATGAGTGTCCAAGAGGCACGAATGGCCAAAGGGTACATGTTCCAAACGGTGTCTTTCGGGACAGGTTAGGACCGATCCTTATGGATCAGCTTATGGCTTGTCTAGTTAAGACAAGGTCACGGTTTGTCTAAGCCAAGGTAGAGTCGCAAGGTCTGACCGGTTGCTAAGCCTTCCGGATTAGGCTTGAGGCTTACTCGGCCGATTAGATCCAGGCCTAAGGCCGGATCAGGTAAGGGAGTCCGTTGGGCCATTGAGCCGGACTCCATTGGCCGGTCGCACCTAGATTCTATCCGGTTTGACGGATTGGTCTTTGGGGACGATCCGGATCTGTTTGTGTGTTCTGTTTATCTATTCTGGACTATCTATCTGATTCTAAGTCAAGGGGTGGTTGGTTGAATGACTTAGGATACGGTAGGTAGGTTCATACGCTTTATGATTATGTTGACTGAGGTTTATCTAAGTTCTAGGAACCAAGCCAAGCATTGTAGAATCAATCCGTTCTATTCTTGGTTATGATTAATGCTTATCTGGTTGTGGTTTCAGGAACTAAGGATGGTTCTGGTCAAGCCAAGGAGCCGTGAAGGCTCGGTCAGTGAGAGGCTGTGTAACGTGTGGTTAGATGATGCTAGGGATGAACTAGTGATTGTCTATGAGACTGTTAAGAAGTTGTGTATTGAATCTCATGTTTCTAAGTAATACAAAGTTTATACATTATTATTCCGCTGTGCAATCTATCCCTTTGTTTATGAACCTCATATTCAAATATGACTTAGTAAAGAAAAGACTTAGAATGAATCAGACAAGCAAAGAAATTAATGAGTGAGCATTCGTATCCAGTTGGGTCGAGAGACCAGGAACGGGTCTTACACTCATGAAGCGCATATAAAACAATTACTTTATTGATTCGAGAAATATCCATACATTGATATAATTCGAGACCGGTCCCGGCCTAATGCCAAAACGAGTCAACAAAACACAAATCCACAATACCATTTACAAAAGGCATGAAAATCTACATAGGCGGTCCTAACGTCCAACACCCTGTTATCCGATCAACCTTACCTAAGCTACCTGCAAAAAGGACAACGGAGTTGGATGAGTAACCTAATGTTACTCAGTGAATTATGATCCCAAACTAACAAATACAACCCCTCGCTATCCCACCCCAAACAATCTAAAGCGAGAGGTTCACCTAACAACAAATCAATCCAATTCAATAGATAACCTATATCAGAAATACGCAGCAGATAATAATAACTATATAACTAACGATATGAAATTATAACCGCTAATAACTAGCTAACCACTTAACCTCAAACTCAACTCAATCTAGGGTTCAACAACCCTCTACAGTAACTACACTATAACTAGGGCCCTTTGTGACTCAATCTAGGGTTCAACTCACGCCATTAGTGAACTCCTCGGTTGGCCAAGCTACGCCTGTGGCTACGACCGCCCCCAACACCAATGGTCCAGTTGTGGAAACGGTCAAGTTGATCGAGATTGTTCCACCAGAAAGGACCGGGAAAAAGGTGGACTATCTGAGCTTGCTTCAGCACATCTCCCGTCTAGGGACGAACCATTTCTCAGGAAGCGCCGATCCTATTGAGGCAAACGAGTGGAGGAGTAGGCTAGTCCGAAACTTCAGCTCAACTCGTTGTCCCGAGGATTACAAGAGAGACATTGCGGTTCACTTCCTGGAAGGGGACGCGCATAATTGGTGGCTGGCTGTGAACAAGCGCACCAATGGAAGTCTCTAGAGTTTAGCGGATTTTGAAGATGAATTCAACCGCAAATACTTTCCTGCAGAGGCTTGGGACTGTCTGGAAGGTAGATTCCTAGACCTTACCCAAGGCCACAGGGCCGTACGTGAGTACGAAGAGGATTTCAACCGGCTCCGACGGTTTGTTGGAAGGGAACTTGAGGACGAGACAGTCCAGGTTTGTCGGTTCATTCGAGGCTTAAGGCCCGAGCTGAGAACCCACTGTTCGATCCGCACCTTCAGCACCGTCGGAGAGCTGGTAGAACGTGTAGCTCTTTTGGAGTCTAACTTGGCCGAAGAAGCCAAGCTTAAGACGAAGTCGCAGTCTGTCCCGACGGGTAAGACTAACGACCGAAAGAGGAAGTGGGACCAGGTTGACGGAGGCAAGGCCTCTAGTGGACGACCTGAATGTCCCAAGTGTGGTAAGAACCATCCAGGTGAATGCTAGAAAGCCATGGGAGCTTGTGTGAGATGTGGCAGCTTGGATCATTCCATCCGAGATTGCACTCGACTAAGCCGGACTCAGGGCCAATCCAGTGGCAGCGGCTCTCGGACTTGTTTCCATTGCTGCCAAAGCGGACACTTTCAAAGTGAATGCCCTAAGCGGCAAGGACGACAAGAAAAGGGTCGCAGAGACACGGGAAAGTCGACCCAGAGCAGGCCGACCATAACATCAAGGGTGTATGAGCTGTCCCGAGACGACGGCGCTTCTGGATCGTTTGATTCGATCTCTGGTAATTTCTGAATTTATCCGCTTACATTCAATAGAATGCTTGGTCTGGAACCTAGAGTGGCTAGGGGATTCTGATGTGGGTCTCTTATAGGGACCCTCATGATTGGTGGTGTTGAAACCCACGTACTTTTCGACACAGGGGCTACACATAGTTTTGTGAGCCCGGAACTGGTCGGAAAGGGTCTGTTCTGCCTCTGTTCTGGGGATAATTCGAGACTAGTGAGGGCGGCCGGTGGGCAAATCATGCACTCGCTAGGGCTCATGAAAAATATCCCGGTAATGATCCAGGAGAATAATCTGCATGTAGATCTGATTGTGTTGCGCCTACAGAATCACGATGAGATCCTAGGCATGGATTGGTTGGGAATGTATCGGGCCACTCTCGACTGCCACAGAGGATGTGTACGGTTGGAGACTGGACCTCACCCGATCCAGTACCAGTCTGAATATGAGTCCGGCTCTGGATAGAGTAGTGGTGTCAGCAATCCGAGCAGAACGGATGCTTAGACAGGGTTGTGAAGCATATTTGACCACAATTACCACTATGGAGCACGGCAGGTCTGATGATCAGAAAGATCTATTTGAAGATCCGTTGGTGTTTGAGTTCCCAGATGTGTTCCGTTCGCTACAGGGTGTCCCCCCTGATAGGTCGGCTCCATTTACGATTGAACTAGAACCAGGGACAGCTCCGCTGTCCAAGAGTCCGTATCAAATGGCTCCGGCCGAGATGGCCGAGCTAAAGAAGCAATTAGAAGAATTGCTGGACAAGGGGTTCATACGTCCAAGTAGCTCTCCTTGGGGTGCACCAGTCCTCTTTGTGAAAAAGAAGGATGGTAGCATGCGTCTGTGTATTGACTATCGAGGGTTGAACAGGGTTACTGTGAAGAACAAGTACCCGTTGCCCAGAATAGACGAGTTGTTGGATCAACTCAAAGGAGCCAAGTGGTTTTCTAAGATTGATTTGGCCTCAGGGTATCATCAGATCCCTATAGAGCCAAATGATATTAGAAAGACAGCATTCTGGACCAGGTACGGCCACTACGAGTTTGTGGTTATGCCATTCGGTCTGACCAATGCGCCTGCTGCATTCATGAAAATGATGAACAGCGTGTTCCGAGACTTCCTGGACGAATCAGTGATCATCTTCATTGATGATATCCTGATTTACTCCAAGGATGAGGAATCTCATCGGAAACACCTGAGAGCCGTGCTGGAACGATTACGGGAACACAAGCTCTATGCAAAACTCAGTAAATGCAGTTTTTGGCAGAAGAGCATTAGGTTTCTCGGCCACATTGTGTCCGGTGAGGGCGTCTCGGTGGATCCAGAGAAGATCAGGGCAATCAAGGATTGGCCTCGACCATGCAGTGCCACGGAAGTCAGAAGCTTCCTAGGGCTGGCAGGTTATTATAGAAACTTTGTGAAAGGATTCGCAAGCTTGGCTCAGCCTATGACACGATTGACCGGGAAGGACGTTAAGTTCACATGGTCTAAGGAGTGTGGGAAATGTTTTTCCGCGCTTAAGGACATGCTGACTTGCGCACCCATTTTGGTTCTTCCAAAGGCCGACCAACCCTATGTGGTTTATACGGACGCGTCCATAACAGGACTAGGTTGCGTATTAACCCAGCATGGGAAGGTCATTGCCTATGCATCAAGGCAGTTGAGAAAACATGAGGGAAACTACCCCACCCATGACCTTGAAATGGCTGCGGTAGTGTTCGCCTTAAAGATTTGGCGATCGTACTTGTATGGTGCCAAGGTTCAGATACTTACGGACCATAAGAGTCTTAAGTATATATTCACCCAGCCTGAGTTAAACTTAAGGCAGAGAAGGTGGATGGAGTTTGTAGCTGATTACGATCTGGATATCACCTATCATCCGGGAAAGGCTAATCTGGTCGCAGATTCCTTGAGCCGGAGAAGGGCCGATGTATCAGCCGAACGAGAAGCGGACGACCTGGACGGTACGGTTCGTGCCCTACGGTTGAACGCATCAACCAAAGAGTCTGAACCACTCGGATTAGAGGCGGTCAATCAGGCCGACCTGCTTACCCGAATTTGGTTGGCTCAAGGTCATGACGAGAACCTAAACGGTCGGATCAGTGTTCCTAATGATAGAAGTCTAAAGGAAGAGATTATGAGGGAGGCTCATAAGTCCAGATTCTCGGTTCATCCTGGTGCGACCAAGATGTACCAGAACCTTAAGAAGTTCTATCATTGGATCCGTATGAAGGCAGATGTTGGGGTCAAAATCGGTCACGACGGAATCAATGTCTGAAAGTCCGTAAAAATCAGCATAACCGTTTTTACGAAAAGTAATCTTCGTAAAGATATCTTTACAAACATCCTTGCAGTAAAATATCGTCTAAATCTCAATCGAACCACTAAATACCGATTGTCCGAAGGCAACGGACATGTATCCAAATCGGCCGCGGACAAGTTCGAGTATGGAAATCAGACCGCGGACAAGCCAAGCTCGATCGATACGCGGCGACCAAGCATGCACACAGCTCGGTCGCTACGTAGCGACCGAGCTCGAGCCAAGCTCGATCGCTACGTAGCGACCGAGTGATCGTCCCGCTCGGTCGCTACGTAGCGACCGAGTGATTGTCAAGCTCGGTCGCTACGTAGCGACCGAGCGATCGTCCCGCTCGGTCGCTACGTAGCGACCGAGCTCGAGCCAAAGCTCGGTCGCTACGTATCGCTCGGTCGCTACGTAGCGACCGAGCGATCGTCCCACTCGGTCGCTACGTAGCGACCGAGCCCGAGCCAAAGCTCGGTCGCTACGTAGCGACCGAGCTATTGTCCCGCTCGGTCACTACGCAGCGACCGAGCGGGACGAGCCAAAGCTCGGTCGCTACATAGCGACCGAGCTCAGCCAAGCTCGGTCGCTACGTACCGACCGAGCGCTCGTCCCGCTCGGTCGCTACGTAGAGACCGAGCTCGAGCCAAAGCTCGGTCGCTACGTAGCGACCGAGCGATCGTCCCGCTCGGTCGCTACGTAGCGACCGAGCTCAGCAAAGCTCGGTCGCTACGTAGCGACCAAGCGCTCGTCCCCTCGGTCGCTACGTAGCGACCGAGCTCAGCCAAGCTCGGTCGCTACGTAGCGACCGAGCGCTCGTCCAGCTCGGTCGCTACGAAGCGACCGGGCTCAAGCCAAAGTTCGGTCGCTGTGTAGCGATTGAACCTTTCCGAACGTCAATACGACACCAGTTCTTGCATTCTCGTCAAAACCTTTGAATGCTATCTCCCGAAGACCGTAGCAAGCTCAGTCCATGTTTCCCGCCATTCTAATTCATCGATCAAACTTCGCGGATTAGAAACCGCGAAAAACTCGTAGTAAACGTGTCGAGTCGGAAGACGGCCCAAAGGGACCTAAACACGACTCGAGGCCCATCCTATGATTTTCCTAACCAAAAGCCCGTAAACCACAGCCTGGTTTACGCTTGGTCCACAAGGAAGGATAAATGTCAAGTTTCCGCGGATAAATACGGAAGTTTTGAAGATAATTGTGAAGATCGGGAAAAATGGAATATCTCCATTTTTATGCTATGACGGCTTAAGGGCAGAAGAGTAAAAGCGTAAACCGACCTTGGAGCTAGTATATAAGGAGTCCTAGGCGAGGAGCAAGAGAGGAGAACTTTTTAGATTCGGAATTCTCTGCACTTAGAAACTTTAGGCTTATTCTCGACAAGTTCGGTTTCTATGACTGGCACTCAATTACTAGACGAACTCGCCCAGGCAGTTCGATCTCTTGTCCAGCTCTATCAATTGAACTACGTTCGGCTTGATCCTCGAAAGGGGTACGTAGGCAGCCTTTAACAAGGTTCAGTCCGAAATCAATCTAAGCCTTTTAGATATCTTTTTCGTCCTTTGTTATCGAGCTGCGCCTCAACTAGGATTAGGGTTTTGTGTTGCTAGAACTAGGTAACTCGCTGACGGCCCCTGCGGCCAAAGCCATTGTATTCTCTTGTAATGATCGCAACGCTCTTACGCGGACTCGAAATAAGATCTACTGTTTTCTCTAAACTCGTTTGTTATCTTTTCATGATTTCCGCATATATTCGATCACTTGTCGTTGGCTCTCGCAGAGATCCGGGACCTCTGGGAAATTAGGGTTTTCCTAGTTTCCTTATTTAAACGGAAATCGACAGTGCGAATTTCGGTTCCCACAGTTTGGCGCTAGAAGGAGGGGGGGTTACGGATTACTCTTACTCATGGCCACAAAACGCTTGATCGAAACGATGTTTGGATATATGAAAGACAAACTCGCAGCACTGACTGCTCCTATGGCCAACGCTTACGCAAACGCCGTAGTTTTCAACAAAATCGAAAACTTAGTCGCGACCTTCCGCCACAGGAAGAGCACTAAAACAAGCTCGCGATTTCTCCCTGTAAACAAGAAGGGAAACGATAAATCTTATCAAAACCCC
Source organism: Brassica napus (assembly GCF_020379485.1). Lineage (NCBI taxonomy): Eukaryota > Viridiplantae > Streptophyta > Magnoliopsida > Brassicales > Brassicaceae > Brassica > Brassica napus. The sequence goes on from NW_026014528.1 coordinate 46,410, forward strand.
GTAAACAAATCTCGATGCGTAAGGGTTTTACCAAAACACGTTTTCCGAAAACATTTCGGAAGGATAAAACTTGTTCTCCCAAAAAAACCGGTGAAAAACCCCTACGTTAATCGCGGAAAAAGGAAACACAACAAAACGATTACACAGCTCGGTCGCTACATAGCGACCGAGCACGCACACTGCTCGGTCGCTACATAGCGACCGAGCACGCACACGCTGCTCGGTCGCTACGTAGCGACCGAGCACACACGCTGCTCGGTCGCTACGTAGCGACCGAGCACGCACGCTGCTCGGTCGCTACGTAGTGACCGAGCACACATGCTGCTCGGTCGCTACGTAGCAACCGAGCACGCACACGGCTCGGTCGCTACGTAGCGACCGAGCACGCACGCTGCTCGGTCGCTACGTAGCGACCGAGCACACACGCTGCTCGGTCGCTACGTAGCGACCGAGCACGAACACGCTGCTCGGTCGCTACGTAGCGACCAAGCACGCACACTGCTCGGTCGCTACGTAGCGACCGAGCACACACACTGCTCGGTCGCTACGTAGTGACCGAGCTAAAGCCAACTCTCCACTCGCTACATAGCGACCTGTAAGGCCTCAGAAAGGTCCTCCTTTGGGTTCTCTTCTGAATCCTCGTTGAAACGCTTTTCGTTTCGTCTCAATCGGAGTTTCCGTTGAGATTTTACGACGAAAACAAGTTGGAATCTTCTCGGCTTGCTTCCACTCGCTACGTAGCGACCTGTAAGACTGTCAGTCGCTACGTAGCGACCTGTAAGGCCTCAGAAAGGTCCTCCTTTGGGTTCGCTTTTGAATCCTCGTCGAAACGCTTTTCGTTTCGTCTCAATCGGAGTTTCCGTTGAGATTTTACGACGAAAACAAGTGGGACTCTTCTCGGCTTGCTTCCACTCGCTACGTAGCGACCTGTCAGACTGTCAGTCGCTACGTAGCGACCTGTAAGGCCTCAGAAAGGTCCTCCTTTGGGTTCTCTTTTGAATCCTCGTCGAAACGCTTTTCGTTTCGTCTCAATCGGAGTTTCCGTTGAGATTTTACGACGAAAACAAGAAGGACGCTTCTCGGCTTTCTTCCATTCGCTACGTAGCGACCTGTCAGACTGTCAGTCGCTACGTAGCGACCTGTAAGTCCTCAAAGGGTTCATCCTTTGCGTTCTTCTTTGAATCCTCTTCGAAACGCTTTTCGTTTCGTCTCAATCGGAGTTTCCGTTGAGATTTTACGACGAAAACAAGTGGGACTCGTCTCGGCTCCCTTCCACTCGCTATAGCGACCGAGATGACATCCTCACTCGCTATAGCGTCCTGTCAGGCCTCAAAGGGGTCCTCCTTTGCGTTCTCCTTTGAATTCTCATCGAAACGCTTTTCGTTTCGTCTCAATCGGAGTTTCCGTTGAGATTTTACGACAAAAACAAGTAAACCTCATCTTAAACTCCTTGGCTTGTTTCTGCTCACCCTACCTCCATCTTTGCGTTCACTTTCTAATTTCGATCGAAACGTCTCTTGTTTCGCCTCGATTGAAGTTACCATTGAGACTTTACGATATAAAAAAAAAAAAAAACGCAAAGACCTATTTTCTCGCATGGATTCTGATTAATCGTATAAAACGGCAATGGTTAACTTAACACCTTAGCCGCCTTAACTATACGATTACGTTGAACTTTTTACAAAAATCGACGTTTTATCTAAGGAGAAGATAACAGTCAAGTTCGGAAGATAAATGTCAAGTTTCAAAGGATAAACACCAATATCGGAAATGGCGAACATACACGAGAATAGGAAACGGAAATGAGCACGCAAAACTGAGAAGGGACAAAACTGCATCTTCGAGAGAACTAAGGTATTTCCGACTTGAAATTTTTGAAATCAGACTTGGAATTTTCGTAGGAAATTACTTTGAGGCTGCCATGGAACTTTAGGGAACGTAAAACCTAGGCGGGTAGTCTAGCGAACTAAGTTTTAAGCGATTTTTCCTGTCTCGATATATTGTTCCATAATTGTTCATCCAGATCTTGCAAACCGATCTAAACTCTCCGGAAGTCGAGAAACGATCGCCACGCATATCAAGCTCGCTTCCTAAAGAGAGAAAAAGTAGAGACATGAACGTCGTCTTAAAACCGATTCGTTTCTGGCAATTTTCTCGGAACCGACATATCCCAAGTCGTCAACGTGGAAACAACCAAATCACGGTTCAAGCGTCGTCTATAAATCGCCCCGAATTATCGATCATTCTAAACATCAGAAGAGGAAACGTACACAACCCTTCAAAGTATCGGTTCAACCGGTTTCTTTCGTAAAAAAAAGGGGGGAGTAGGTACGTATACTATACTTGTATACTCCCAAACTTCAAAAAACTTCTGCAAATCGTCAAGAATAGGCAAACGACAATCTTAATATTCGTCTAAATGCTAACAACATATCCAGACGATCATGAACATAATGTCAAAAACTATACATCATCTCTTGTCGCAATCATGCGTACAGAAAACTTGTACCAATATCAAACTGAAACTCGACGATTAGCCAAAAGATTGAAGCCTTTTCCGGCTTCAGAAAGCCAGTTTCGTTTTAAAAAATTTTACGAGAAATCTTCAATCACCAAAGCATTTCTTTCAGTTTCCGTTGTACCAAGTAAGTCACGGAAAAGCATCGAAAACATTTGGGACAAAGAAAACTCGAGAATATATGTAGCATCGTGCACATTAAAAGGATCACTTTCCTCCCGATGGTTAGCCAGATCCACCTCTGGTTGACCAATTCGTTCAAGAAACGAATGTGTCATGAGAATCCTCTCGAAAAACCTATGAAAAACGTTCCGCGACTAGATCGTATTGAAATAAACTTCGGTAATACTCCATGAGTAACTCCAAGCAACTTTCACCTAAGATCAAAATCACAGCGGGAACGTTTCTCGTAGAACCCGCAGAAACAATGCTACTTTGACATATGTATACATATCACTGAGGTACGACCTTCGTAAAATCGGTTATGTGATATGATAAATTATCGTATAGCCCACAGTCGGAAATCATATGATAAATTCTTCGTAACGAAACTAAGTCCTAACAACCAAACGGTTAACGGAAAATCTAAACTTTTCGAAAATTGACCAAGTTCAATACGCTCCACAATTCACTTTAAGCCCGCAACGTTTTAACCATAATACGCGGCATGTAAGGAAAAATTCGTAACAAAGCTTCTAGAGCTATACGAAACATCCTAAAAAATGCACGAAATACATCTCGGAAGGCCAACACTTCACAAAGCACTATGAAGGAAAACGCTTGTTCCCATGGACAAATTCACACGACACCTCAGTCATAATTCCTCGATCGCAAATAAAACTATTAGCATCCAAACAGGAACAACAATTTTGGCTGCGAACATTCCTAGTCAAACTAGAATGTTTTTCAAACGCATGGCTAAGACTAAACCCTTGCAACATCGCGAAATATCTTCAAACCCGCGAACATTTCAAGCACGAAACGTGGCATACGAAAGAATAACAAATCTTCAGCATCGCGAGACGTCGCAGACGCCTGAAGATTAGTTCTTCGACGAAATTTCCTTCCTCGATAAAAACATTTTCATGGAAGACCAGACAGTCATACGCACTAACATCTTCTCAAAACATATCTTCGCGAAGACTCGAAAATATTTTTTACCATTAAGTTTGTTGCTGATCACAACAAACTCTCAACGTCCTAAACAGACTTAGCCATCTCGTAGAGATGACTCTCGTACATCCGACACAAGGATAATAGCGCTATAAAAGAAATCCGAAATTTTGGTCCAGCACTTCCGATCTCCGGAGAGATGCTCGATTCCAACCATACAAGTCGTATAAGCCGAGAACCTATCGCGGACTTTAAATCGGTATGGAATCAGGATGAAACTGAAACGGGATACGTAAGTCGAATTAGTCATCGCACCCTCTAAAACCAGGAGTAAACCTAGGTCTTGCCCTAAACCCAGCGCACTGGTCTCTAACATCTCTAGGCATAGTATCAAACACCCTGATACGAGATCCCAAAATTTGTCTCTTTGCCAATATTCGAGAATCTTCAGAAATCCCGCAAGTTTACACACTGCGGAAAACTCTCGAAACAGATTACGGATATAGCAATTCACACAGAGTTAGATTACGAGATGACAACTCGTAGTTTCCTTCTACACCCATACAAAATGCCATCGGCAGCAACACGCCTTATAACCGCTACATAAAAACTAGACCATAAAGGTCTCACTGGAAAACTAGTCATAAGAACCTTAACTCCAAGACGAACTACGAAAGGCTTGATCCCTTCAACAAGGGTACGTAGGCAGCCGTCATAAGGCGCAGCCCCAATCTTATCGCGTTTTCTACTTTTAGGAGAGCGAGAAGATCACTTACCACAGACCTTTTCAACCATTAATTCCGCCTAACTCACCTAACTTGCCTAAAGCCACTCGCTAGAACCTCACGCTAGAAGCTCATGATTCTAACGAGCTGGGGGGCTAACTGTTGGGGTCAAAATCGGTCACGACGGAATCAATGTCTGAAAGTCCGTAAAAATCAGCATAACCGTTTTTACGAAAAGTAATCTTCGTAAAGATATCTTTACGAACATCCTTGCAGTAAAATATCGTCCAAATCTCAATCGAACCACTAAATACCGATTGTCCGAAGGCAACGGACATGTATCCAAATCGGCCGCGGACAAGTTCGAGTATGGAAATCAGACCGCGGACAAGCCAAGCTCGATTGATACGCGGCGACCAAGCATGCACACAGCTCGGTCGCTACGTAGCGACCGAGTGATCGTCAAGCTCGGTCGCTACGTAGCGACCGAGCGATCGTCCCGGTCGGTCGGTACGTAGCGACCGAGCTCGAGCCAAAGCTCGGTCGCTACGTAGCGACCGAGCGATCATCCCGCTCGGTCGCTACGTAGCGACCGAGCTCAGCCAAGCTCGGTCGCTACGTAGCGACCGAGCGATCGTCCCGCTCGGTCGCTACGTAGCGACCGAGCTTGAGCCAAAGCTCGGTCGCTACGTAGCGACCGAGCGATCGTCCCGCTCGGTCGCTACGTACCGACCGAGCGCTCGTCCCGCTCGGTCGCTACGTAGCGACCGAGCGATTGTCCCGCTCGGTCGCTACGTAGCGACCGAGCTCAGCCAAGCTCGGTCGCTACGTAGCGACCGAGCGCTCGTCCCCCTCGGTCGCTACGTAGCGACCGAGCTCAGCCAAGCTCGGTCGCTACGTAGCGACCGAGCGCTCGTCCCGCTCGGTCGCTACGAAGCGACCGGGCTCAAGCCAAAGTTCGGTCGCTGTGTAGCGATTGAATCTTTCCGAACGTCAATACGACACCAGTTCTTGCATTCTCGTCAAAACCTTTGAATGCTATCTCCCGAAGACCGTAGCAAGCTCAGTCCATGTTTCCCGCCATTCTAATTCATCGATCAAACTTCGCGGATTAGAAACCGCGAAAAACTCGTAGTAAACGTGTCGAGTCGGAAGACGGCCCAAAGGGACCTAAAACACGACTCGAGGCCCATCCTATGATTTTCCTAACCAAAAGCCCGTAAACCACAGCCTGGTTTACGCTTGGTCCACAAGGAAGGATAAATGTCAAGTTTCCGCGGATAAATACGGAAGTTTTGAAGATAATTGTGAAGATCGGGAAAAATGGAATATCTCCATTTTTATGCTATGACGGCTTAAGGGCAGAAGAGTAAAAGCGTAAACCGACCTTGGAGCTAGTATATAAGGACTCCTAGGCGAGGAGCAAGAGAGGAGAACTTTTTAGATTCGGAATTCTCTGCACTTAGAAACTTTAGGCTTATTCTCGACAAGTTCGGTTTCTATGACTGGCACTCAATTACTAGACGAACTCGCCCAGGCAGTTCGATCTCTTGTCCAGCTCTATCAATTGAACTACGTTCGGCTTGATCCTCGAAAGGGGTACGTAGGCAGCCTTTAACAAGGTTCAGTCCGAAATCAATCTAAGCCTTTTAGATACCTTTTTCGTCCTTTGTTATCGAGCTGCGACTCAACTAGGATTAGGGTTTTATGTTGCTAGAACTAGGTAACTCGCTGACGGCCCCTACGGCCAAAGCCTTTGTATTCTCTTGTAATGATCGCAACGCTCTTACGCGGACTCGAAATAAGATCTACTGTTTTCTCTAAACTCGTTTGTTATCTTTTCATGATTTCCGCATATATTCGATCACTTGTCGTTGGCTCTCGCAGAGATCCGGGACCTCTGGGAAATTAGGGTTTTCCTAGTTTCCTTATTTAAACGGAAATCGACAGTGCGAATTTCGGTTCCCACAGCAGATGTCGCGGAGTGGGTGGCCAAGTGTTCCACTTGCCAACTCATCAAAGCAGAACATCAAGTGCCTAGTAGGTTATTGCAAAGCTTGCCTATTCCGGAATGGAAATGGGATCACATCACAATGGACTTTGTGACTAGGTTCCCTACCACGAGGAGTAAGAAAGATGCGGTTTGGGTTGTGGTTGATCGCTTGACCAAATCAGCACACTTCCTGGCTATCAAAAAGTCGGATGGGGTAGATCAGATTGTACGTATGTACATTGATGAGATCGTCCGAAAAGGCAGCCTATCACCCACAGACTGATGGACAGTCTATCACCCACAGACTGATGGACAGTCTGAACGAACGATCCAGACATATGAAGATATGTTGCGAGCATGTGTTCTAGACTGGGGTGATTCCTGGGAGAAACATCTACCTCTGGTAGAATTTGCTTACAAAAATAGCTTACATAGTAGTATTGGCATGTCGCCATACGAAGCTCTGTATGGGCGTCCATGCAGGACACCCTTATGCTGGACCCAAGTTAGGGAACGCAGGATGATTGGTCCGGAGATTGTCGAAGAGACAGCCGAAAAGATCAAGTTCTTGAGGGACAAGATGAGACAGGCACAAGACCGCCAAAAGAACTATGCAGATCGAAGAAGGAAAGATCTCGAGTTTCAAGTAGGGGACTTGGTGTATCTTAAAATGATTACCTTCAAAGGACGAGTCCGGATTTCCGGAAGACGGAAGTTAGATCCGAGATACTTGGGGCCGTTCAAGGTCATTGAAAGAGTTGGGATGGTGGCCTACAAGTTGGACTTGCCGGCCAAGATGGACGCATTTCAGAATGTGTTCCACGTCTCCCAACTTTGGAAATGTTTGACGGACCAAGACATCGCTCTTCCTGCCATTCCAGACGATCTTGGTAAGAACCTAACCTTGGAAACGAGGCCAGTTCGAATCATAGATAGGATGGAAAAAGCAACAAGGAAGAAGACGGTCCAGATGGTTAAGGTCGTCTGGGAAACCGAATCCATCCCAAGGAAGCATTTGGTTCGGATTCGAGGACGAATCCATCCCAAGGGGGGGGGGAGACTTGTCACGCCCCCAATCCTGAATAGGATTGTTGGGACGGCCATGGTTCGAGGAAACGTGCAAGCCAGTTTTAGGACATCAAGGCAAGCATTCCATGGTCGAGAAAGTAGGTTAAGGACATAAGGAAACTTAGACTTAACCTTATACAAGCTAAGAGATAGCTAGGATGAGTAAGACGGTAATTGGACGAAGTGAACGAGTAGCTCGGCCAGCTCAATGAAGCTAGGTTCAGTTCACTCCAGCTCAGTCCCTACTAAGTCAGCTCCACTAGCTGGACTACTAGCTCACTCAGCTGAGGCAGCTGAGAGTCAGCTCATCTCAGCTAGACGGACTGTCCGGGCTTTAGGCCGATGGTCCGGGTCCGGGTCAGTGGCTGGCTGTGAGGTCCGGCCATGAGGCCATGGGCTGTTGGGTCTTTGGAAAAGGCCGTGGGCTAAGTCCAGGAGGCTTGGGGCGTGGGTTGGGCTTGTGACCGACCCCAAACCCAATCAGAAAGGGCGAAGGGATGCAAGTGGCCGAAAGGGGACAACCCTTGGCCGATGGTGCCCATTCGCTAGCAAGTCATGCCTGTTCGTGGGGCAAGACTTACCCCCTCGTTTTCTATAAATATGGGGGCTCTCTGGTCGATTTCATTATCCAATTCCAGAGTAAAACACTCAGAGAAAAACGTAGAGAGAAAGAAAGAGAGAAAGAGAGAGTTTCGGCCAAGAGAAAGGCTGATTGTGGTGGTGTTGTGTTCCGGCGACTCTGATCGTTTGAGAACTAACTCTGGTCAAGAATGGGAGATCAAGACAAGGAGAAGAGCATGGAGAACCCAGACGTGGTTCACAAGGTATGTGATGGGCCGTGGCTCCATCAGACCGAACAGACGGTCCATGCAACCGCACCGCGGTTCTGCTCGGTTCCTAAGACCCATCCGGCTCTCTTTATCTGTTTCAATTCGTTTCTCTTCTCTTCCTTCTGGTTAAACACGAAAGGTTGTGTTGGTTGAGTCCAAGGGACACGTCCCTAGGCTTTGGCCGAACATAATCAAACCGCTAGCCTAGACACGGGTCGGTTAGTGGGATGATCCGATCGCACCAAGACTGGGCGGTTAAGATGAACAGTTGGGAATGACCCAAAGGGCATGAGTTGTCAAGAGTCATGAGTGTCCAAGAGGCACGAATGGCCAAAGGGTACATGTTCCAAACGGTGTCTTTCGGGACAGGTTAGGACCGATCCTTATGGATCAGCTTATGGCTTGTCTAGTTAAGACAAGGTCACGGTTTGTCTAAGCCAAGGTAGAGTCGCAAGGTCTGACCGGTTGCTAAGCCTTCCGGATTAGGCTTGAGGCTTACTCGGCCGATTGGATCCAGGCCTAAGGCCGGATCAGGTAAGGGAGTCCGTTGGGCCATTGAGCCTGACTCCATTGGCCGGTCGCACCTAGATTCTATCCGGTTAGACGGATTGGTCTTTGGGGACGATCCGGATCTGTTCGTGTGTTCTGTTTATCTATTCTGGACTGTCTATCTGATTCTAAGTCAAGGGGTGGTTGGTTGAATGATTTAGGATACGGTAGGTAGGTTCATACGTTTTATGATTATGTTGACTGAGGTTTATCTAAGTTCTAGGAACCAAGCCAAGCATTGTAGAATCAATCCGTTCTATTCTCGGTTATGATTAATGCTTATCTGGTTGTGGTTTCAGGAACTAAGGATGGTTCTGGTCAAGCCAAGGAGCCGTGAAGGCTCGGTCAGTGAGAGGCTGTGTAACGTGTGGTTAGATGATGCTAGGGATGAACTAGTGATTGTCTATGAGACTGTTAAGAAGTTGTGTATTGAATCTCATGTTTCTAAGTAATACAAAGTTTATACATTATTATTCCGCTGTGCAATCTATCCCTTTGTTTATGAACCTCATATTCGAATATGACTTAGTAAAGAAAAGACTTAGAATGAATCAGACAAGCAAAGAAATTAATAAGTAAGCATTCGTATCCAGTTGGGTCGAGAGACCAGGAACGGGTCTTACACTCATGAAGCGCATATAAATCAATTACTTTATTGATTCGAGAAATATCCATACATTGATATAATTCGAGACCGGTCCCGGCCTAATGCCAAAACGAGTCAACTAAACATAAATCCACAATACCGTTTACAAAAGGCATGAAAATCTACATCGGCGGTCCTAACGTCCAACACCCTGTTATCCGATCATCCTTACCTAAGCTACCTGCAAAAAGGACAACGGAGTTGGATGAGTAACCTAATGTTACTCAGTGAATTATGATCCCGAACTAACAAATACAACCCCTCTCTATCCCACCCCAAACAATCTAAAGCGAGAGGTTCACCTAACAACAAATCAATCCAATTCAATAGATAACCAATATAAGAAATACGCAGCAGATAATAATAACTATATAACTAACGATATGAAATTATAACCGCTAATAACTAGCTAACCACTTAACCTCAAACTCAACTCAATCTACGGTTCAACAACCCTCTACAGTAACTACACTATAACTAGGGCCCTTTGTGACTTAGTGTTCCTCCTCTATCCTCGGGAATATCCTATCTCCCTACCACAAAGGCCAGAAGAAGGAACTTTCAATCGAACGTGGCCCACAGTACATTCGGGTCACCGCACGACAGCCCCAATACGTTCAGGCCACTGCCGGTTTTCACACGATGGTTACGGCCCACAGTACGTTCGGGTCACCGCAAGACAGCCCACAGTACGTTCGGGTCACTGCCGGTCACTACCCCGTCGGGCAACCACTCAACCATAGGCCATGACCCCGTCTCTCTGAGTGTTCTCGATCCAGCAAATAAGGGGTTTCCTTAAACCTACTGGGTACGCGGTTGAGGAAACACTAACTCCTTGGTGGGTTACACACAAGCTATATGGCATCACATTCTAACTCTAAAACACTAACAACAACATCATCACTAAGGCCATGCGATCCGTCGAGTTATCATGAATCATCAGAACAATAGGCAAAGCTCGCGTCGACCTTTTATCTAATAAATGCATCCCTTCCAAAAGTCGGGGTTTGTTGCACGTATTAGCTCTAGAATTACTACGGTTATCCGAGTAGTAGTTACCATCAAACAAACTATAACTGATTTAATGAGCCATGCGCAGTTTCACAGTCTGAATTCGTTCATACTTACACATGCATGGCTTAATATTTGAGACAAGCATATGACTACTGGCAGGCCCTTCCCGTGGACTGTTTGGGTGATTTTGGCCAACGTGGGCTGTCTGTTCAGTACACACAGGACATCCGTGTGTGTCTGCCAGCACACACATGACGTCTGTGGCTGTCCGTCAGCACACACAGGACGTCCGTGGCTGTCCGTGTGTGTCTGTCACCTCACACACGACGTCCATGGCTGTCCATCAGTACACATATCAGCACGCTGGTCCTTGGACTCAGCACGCTGGCCCTTCCCGCGGACTGTTCGGGTGATTTTGGCCCACGTGGGCTGTCTGTTCAGTACACACAGGACGTCCGTGGGTGTCCGTCAGCACACACAGGACGTCCGTGTGTGTCCGTCAGCACACACAGGACGTTTGTGTATGTCCGTCAGCACACACAGGACGTCTGTGGCTGTCCGTGTGTGGCCGTCAGCACACACAGGACGTCCTTGGCTGTCCATCTGTACACATATAAGCACGTTGGTCCTTGGACTCAGCACGCTGACCCTTCTCGGGGACTGTTCGGGTGATTTTGGCCCACGTGGGCTGTCTGTTCCGTACACACAGGACATCCGTGGGTGTCCGCCAGCACACAAAGGACATCTGTGGCTGTCCGAGTGTGTCCGTCTGTGTCTGACTGTGTCCGTCAGCCTACACAAGACGTTCGTGGCTGTCCATCAGTACACATATCAGCACCTTGATCCTTGAACTCAGCACACTTGCCCTTCCCGTGGACTGTTCGAGTGATTCTGGCCCATGTGGGCTGTCTGTTCAGTACACACAGGACGTCCGTGGGTGTCCGCCAGCACACAAAGGACGTCTGTGGCTGTCCATCAGTACACATATCAGCACGTTGGTCCTTGGACTCAGCACCCTGGCCCTTCATGTGGACTGTTCGGGTGATTTTGGCCCACGTGGGCTGTCTGTTCAGTACACACAGGACGTCTGTGAGTGTCCGTCAGCACACACAAGACGTTTGTGTGTGTCCGTCAACACACACAGGACGTTCGTGTCTGTCCGTTAGCACACACAGGACGTATGTGGCTGTCCGTGTGTATCCGTGTGTGTCCGTCAACACACACATGCCGTATGTGGCTGTCCATCAGTACACATATCAGCACGTTGGTCCTTGGACTCAGCATGCTGGCCCTTCCCGTGGACTGTTTGGGTGATTTTGGCCCACTTGGGCTGTCTGTTCAGTACACACATGACGTCCGTGGGTGTCCACCAGCACACACAGGACGTCTGTGGCTGTCCGTCATCACACACAGGACGTTCGTGGCTGTCTGTGTGTGCCCGTGTGTCTCCGTGTGTGTCCGTGTGTGTCTGTCAGCACACACAAACATCCGTGGGTGTCCGTCACCACACACAGGACATCTGTGGCTGTCCGTGTCTGTCCGTCAGCACACACAGGACGTCCGTGGCTGTCCATCAGTACACATATCATCACGTTGGTCCTTGGACTCAGCACGCTGGCCCTTCCTGTGGACTGTTTGGGTGATTTTAGCCCACGTGGGCTGTCTGTTCAGTACACACAGGACGTCCGTTGGTGTCCACCAGCACACACAGGATGTTCGTGCCTGTCTGTGCCGGTCCGTCAGTACATGCAGGACGTCTGTGGCTGTCTGTGTGTGTCCGTGTGTGTCCTTCAGCACGCACACAGGACATCTGTGGCTGTCCATCAGTACACATATCAGCACGCTGATCCTTGGACTCAGCACGCTGGCCCTTCCCATGGACTGTTCGGGTGATTTTGGCCCACGTGGGCTGTCTGTTCAGTACACACAGGACATCCGTGGGTGTCTGTCAGCACACACAGGACGTCCGTGTGTGTCCGTCACCACACTGTGGACGTCCGTGGCTGTCCATGTGTGTCCGTGTGTGTCCGTCAGCACACACAGAACGTCCGTGGCTGTCTATCAGTACACATATCAGCATGTTGGTCCTTGGACTCAGCACGCTGACCCTTCCCATGGACTGTTCGGGTGATTTTGGCCCACGTGGGCAGTCTGTTCAGTACACACAGGACGTCCGTGGGTGTCCGTCAGCACACACAGGACGTCCGTGTGTGTCCGTCAGCACACACAGGACGTTTGTGTATGTCCGTTAGCACACACAGGACGTCTGTGGCTATCCGTGTGTGGCCGTCAGCACACACAGGACGTCCTTGGCTGTCCATCTGTACACATATCAGCACGTTGGTCCTTAGACTCAGCACGCTGGCCCTTCCTGTGGACTGTTCGGGTGATTTTGGCCCACGTGGGCGGTCTGTTCAGTACACACAGGACGTCTGTGTGTCCGTCAGCACACACAGGACGTCCGCGGCTGTCCTTCAGCATACACAGGACGTACGTGGCTGTCCGTGTGTGTGACACCCCCGATCTGGTCTAAGTATAAGTTGACTCGACCAGCCGTGCAACAATCAAACAAGAACATGTACAGCCGATCACTCGTAACTGAAACCAAACCGAGAAGCCACAATGTGTACATAAACGACTAACCCGAAGTTCCCGAAATAAATCCAGGTACCTTAGGCCAACCGCCTAAGTACACATATCCTATTAGGTACAACCCGAGGCTTTACAACCTTAAGAGTAATACCCAATAGTTGGTTCGTCCGGACAAGGACTAATATCATTTGGAACCCATACTTTAAAAACATTCTTTATACACTATATACTTATTCATTTAAAAGAATCTTACAAAATCTTATAGATTAACCTCGAGGTTTTCGGTCAACAAACCTTATACATAAAGTATATCAAAACGACTGCAAGGATAATAAAACTACCGCTGGATAATGCCGTTCCTTCCCGTCCTAGACTAAAGGTCTCCCACCTACTGGTTACCTGCATATCAAATGAGTCATGAGTAACTAGTTTACTCAGTGAGTCTAATCCCACACCCAAACACATATCAATAGTATTCCGAGCAAGCGACACCATTTGAATGCAGTGGAATTATATTCCATAATTAATATAATTATAAGGCCTCTCAATCCATCCATGTGAATCTATCTTAAACATCACCTCCACGATACCCGCCAATCACTCACTCTTAATATATATATATGCTAAACCCGGAAAACCACCAAGGCTAACCGAGCCTAACGGGGAATAAATATAACCATCATCTCCATCAGATATTCCAAGATAGAACATCCAATGCTGCATGCAGTTACACGGCCTCCAGGGTGCGACCCCATCATCGTGTCTTCATGACCTTGATCCATATCGCAGGACCAATTCACGGTAATGCGGGACTTTCGGGAGAGTGAGTATACAATAAGACTTCACATGATTCACACTGATTAATAGAATACTTATAGATTAGTACTTGAGAACAAGTACTAAGGCTCGGGATAACCTCAAAGAATTATTCTTATTAATTCTTAAGTATTTAAACTAGATAAATACTTCATATATAAATATAGATCAAGGGATAATACTTAATCAATCAACCATAATTACTCCTTAATTAATTCATGATTAATCCTCAATTAATCAATGATTATCCCTTAATTAATTCATGATTAATCCTTAATTAATCAACCATATTCAATATGCAATCATGCATACTCATTCATAATCCATTCATCATCTATCTAGACTCACCTTTAAATCCATGAGATTGGCTAAAGAAGACTAGACTCGAGCTCAAGCTAATCACACTTCACTTCTGGATCACTCTCGGTTCAGAACCATCACAAGGATCCGGCTTATCCGAATACTCTCCTTGGCCATCTGAATTCAAAACATAACAGTTGGAACATAAGGTTCACTAGTCTGGTTCAAGAAGAAACTCAACTCAGTTCATAACATTTCAGTTCAATTCTCTCATATCAGTTCGGTTCAAGACAGATTGATACCATGTTCAGCTCGGTTCAAGCTTTAACAATTTAACTCGGTTCATATCAGCTTAGTTCATGCTCAGCTAACTCCGGTTCTAATCAGTTCCCAACAGCTTAGCTCGGTTATACTCAGACGACATCAGTTCAAGACAATTTCAGACCATAGACAGCTCGGCTCAGATCAGATCAGAACATACTCAGCTCAATTCAGTTCTAAACAAGATAAAATCAGTTCGGTTTAATTCCCATAATTCTTATCAGTTCGTCTACTGGTTCTATGAGACTGATTAAATCATAAACCAACCAAGACTGAAGAGAACAAGACCTTAGACAACTGATCCTGACAGGTTAACCAACATACAGCAATTGGTTCCCATCAAAACATGGCTGAATCAAGAAGCTGAAGCTTACCGGTTTTACTCAACTAATTAAACTTGACTGGTTGTCTCTCTTCAAGCTAACCACGAATTAACCTGATAAACACCACAAGAATCCATGGTTGGATTTATTCAGAATTTATCTCCAGTGTAGGCAAACCAACAAAACTTCTCACAGAAACTGATCCACAACCATCTTACCGATCAAAATCAAAGGCTGAAGAATATGGGTAATTCTAAACTCTTGGACACCAAACCTTCAGCTCTTAACCACACCAGAACACACTGGATAAAGTCACAGGATGGTGAGAAAGGTTTGTCCATGCTCAATTCACTTCTCTGAATTTTTTCTGAATTTTTCAACTAGTTTTTCTCACAAATTTTTCTCTCTTCTTTCTCTCTGAATTTTTCTCTGGTTTTTCTTGCAGGTTATGAACGTCCAGAGGAGAGAAGATGGTGTTTTATAACATAATAAGTTGCTTCAGGTGAGGGTTTACTTAAACCAAAGCAAGTTGCTGTCCTTTCCCTCCTTTGAAGAAAGATTATTTTGTTTTTATTAAACAAGCAACCAGCTTGTGACTTTCATGTGACTTTAGTGAAGCAAGCAAGCAGGTGGGTGCAGCTCATGTGACTGATTTACTGAGAAAGCAATAAGAATAGCTGGTGAAAGTATTAGACTGGTCGGAATTTAGTTAAGAAACTTAACGACAATTTCGGACAGTTTTCGACTAAAATTTCTCATCCTTCGAATCTCGTCTTGCTTTCAACTAAGCTTGCCTAGCTTAAATAAAATTCGACCAACATTATTAACACTCTACCAGAACTATCAATGAGAGGCCTTTCGACCACAAGACAGTCCCGTCGAGGTATTAATTCACCGGGTCGACTTTATTTTTAAATCTGATCGACCAACTCCAAACTGGTCGAGCGGAGTTTTTCTCGACCAAATATTAACTGCCTCGTGAGGGTTATTACAGTGTGTGTCCGTCAGCACACACAGGACGTCCGTGGCTGTCCATCAGTACACACAAGACTTCCGTGGATGTCTGTTCAATACAAAAAGGACGTCTGTGGGTGTCCGCCAGCACACACATGACGTTTGTGGCTGTCCGTGTGTGTCCGTCTGTGTCCATCAGCACACACAAGACTTCCGTGGATGTCCATCGGTACACATATCAGCACGTTGGTCCATGGACTCAGGACGGTGGCCCTTCCTGTGGACTGTTTGGGTGATTTTGGCCCACGGGGTTGTCTATTCAGTACACACAGGACGTTCGTGGGTGTCCGCCAGCACACACAGGACGTCTGTGGCTGTCCGTGTGTGTCCGTCTCTGTCCGACTGTGTCCGTCAGCACACATAGGACGTCCGTGGCTGTCCATCAATACACATATCAGCACGTTGGTCCTTGGACTCAGCACGCTGGCCCTTCCCGTGGACTGTTTGGGTGATTTTGGCCCACGTGGGCTGTCTGTTCAGTACACACAGGACGTCCGTTGGTGTCCACCAGCACACACAGGATGTTCGTGGCTGTCTGTGCCTGTCCGTCAGTACACGCAGGACGTCTGTGTCTGTCCGTCAGCACACACAGGACGTATGTGGCTGTCCGTGTGTGTCCGTCAACACACACAGGCCGTCCGTGGCTGTCCATCAGTACACATATCAGCACTTTGGTCCTTAGACTCAGCATTCTGGCCCTTCCCGTGGACTGTTTGGGTGATTTTGGCCCACTTGGGCTGTCTGTTCAGTACACACATGACGTCCGTGGGTGTCCACCAGCACACACATAACGTCCGTGGCTGTCCGTCATCCCACACAGGACGTTCGTGGCTGTCTGTGTGTGTCTGTGTGTGTACGTGTGTGTCCGTAAGCACACACAAACATCCGTGGGTGTCCGTCAGCACACATAGGACGTCCATGTGTGTCCGTCAGCACACACAGGACGTCTGTGGCTGTCCGTGTGTGTCCATCAGCACACACAGGACGTCCGTGGCTGTCCATCAGTACACATACAGCACGTTGGTCCTTGGACTCAGCACGCTGGCCCTTCCCGTGGACTGTTTGGGTGATTTTGGCCCACGTGGGCTGTCTGTTCAGTACACACAGGACGTCCGTTGGTGTCCACCAGCACACACAGGATGTTCGTGGCTGTCTGTGCCTGTCCGTCAGTACATGCAGGACGTCTGTGGCTGTCTGTGTGTGCCCGTGTGTGTCCGTGTGTGTCCGTCAGCACACACACAGGATGTCTGTGGCTGTCCATCATTACACATATCAGCATGCTGATCCTTGGACTCAGCACGCTAGCCCTTCCCATGGACTGTTCGGGTTATTTTGGCCCACGTGGGCTGTCTGTTTAGTACACAGCACGTCCGTGGGTGTCTGTCAGCACACACAGGACGTCCGTGTGTGTCCGTCACCACACACAGGACGTCCGTGGCTGTACATGTGTGTCCTTGTGTGTCCGTCAGCACACACAGGACGTCCGTGGCTGTCAATCAGTACACATATCAGCACGTTGGTCCTTGGACTCAGCACGCTGACCCTTCCCATGGACTGTTCGGGTGTTTTTGGCCCACGCGGGTTGTCTGTTCAATACACACAGGACGTCCGTGGGTGAACGCCAGCACACACAGGACGTCTGTGGCTGTCCGTGTCTGTCCGTCAGCACACACAGGACGTCTGTGGCTGTCCGTGTGTGTCCGTGTGTGTCTGTGTGTGTCCGTCAGCACACAAAGGCCGTCCGTGGCTGTCCATCAGTACACATATCAGCACGCTGGCCCTTCCCGTGGACTGTTCGGGGATTTTGGCCCATGTGGGCTGTCTGTTCAGTAGACACAGGACGTCCGTGGGTGTCCGTCAGCACACACAGGACGTCCGTGTGTGTCCGTCAGCACACACAGGACGTCCGTGTGTGTCCGTCAGCACACACAGGACGTCTGTGGCTGTCCGTGTGTGTCCGTCAGCACACACAGGACGTCCGTGGCAGTCCATCTGTACACATATCAGCACGTTGGTCCTTAGATTCAGCACGCTGACCCTTCCCGTGGACTGTTCGGGTGATTTTGGCCCAAGTGGGCTGTCTGTTCAGTACACAGAGGATGTCCGTGGGTGTCCGCCAGCACACACAGGTCATCTGTGGCTGTGCGAGTGTGTCCGTGTGTGTCTGTCAGCACACACATGACGTCTATGGCTGTCCATCAGTATACATATCAGCACGCTGGTCCTTGGACTCTGCACGATGGCCCTTCCTGTGGACTGTTCGGGTGATTTTGGCCCACATGGGCGGTCTGTTCAGTACACACAGGACGTCTGTGTGTCCGTCAGCACACACAGGACGTCCGCGGCTGTCCTTCAGCATACACAGGACGTACGTGGCTTTCCGTGTGTGTCCGTCAGCAACACAGGACGTCCGTGGCTGTCCATCAGTACACATATCAGCACGTTGGTCCTTGGACTCAGCACGCTGACCCTTCCCGTGGACTGTTTGGGTGATTTTGGCCCACGTGGGCTGTCTGTTCAATACACAAAGGACGTCTGTGGGTGTCCGCCAGCACACACAGGACGTTTGTGGCTGTCTGTGTGTGTCCGTGTGTGTCCGGCTGTGTCCATCAGCACACACAAGACTTCCGTGGATGTCCATCGGTACACATATCAAAACGTTGGTCCATGGACTCAGCACGCTGGCCCATCCCGTGGACTGTTTGGGTGATTTTGGCCCACGTGGGGTGTCTATTCAGTACACACAGGATATCCGTGGGTGTCCGCCAGCACACACAGGACGTCTGTGGCTGTCCGTGTGTGTCTGTCTGTGTCCGACTGTGTCCGTCAGCACACATAGGACGTCCGTGGCTGTCCATCAATACACATATCAGCACGTTGGTCCTTGGACTCAGCACGCTGGCCCTTCCCGTGGACTGTTCGGGTGATTTTGGCCCACGTGGGCTGTCTGTTCAGTACACACAGGACGTCTGTGGGTGTCTGCCAGCACACACAGGTCGTATGTGGCTGTCCGTGTGTGTCCGTGTGTGTCCGTCAGCACACACAGGACGTCTGTGGCTTTCCATAAGTACACATATCAGCACGCTGGTCCTTGGAATCAGCACGCTGGCCCTTCCTGTGGACTGTTCGGGTGATTTTGGCCCACGTGGGCTGTCTTTTCAGTACACACAGGACGTCTGTGTGTCCGTCAGCACACACAGGACGTCTTTGTGTGTCCGTCAGCACACACAGGACGTCCGTGGCTGTCCTTCAGCACACACATGACGTACGTGGCTGTCCGTGTGAGTCCGTGTGTGTCCGTCAGCACACACAGGACGTCTGTGGCTGTCCATCAGTACACATATCAGCACGTTGGTCCTTTGACTCAGCACGCTGACCCTTCCCGTGGACTGTTTGGGTGATTTTGGCCCACGTGGGCTGTCTGTTCAATACAAACAGGATGTCCGTGGGTGTCCACCAGCACACACAAGACGTCCGTGGCTGTCCGTGTGGGTCCGTCTGTGTTCGTCAGCACAGAAAGGACATCCGTGGCTGACCATCGGTACACATATCAGCACGTTGTTCCATGGACTCAGCACGCTGGCCCTTCCCGTTGACTGTTTGGGTGATTTTGGCCCACGTGGGCTGTCTGTTCAGTACACACAGGTCGTCTGTGGGTGTCCGCCTGCACACACAGGTCGTATGTGGCTGTCCGTGTGTGTCCGTCAGCACACACAGGACGTCTGTGGCTGTCCATCAGTACACATATCAGCACGCTGGTCCTTGGAATCAGCACGCTGGCCCTTCCTGTGGATTGTTCGGGTGATTTTGGCCCACATGGGCTGTCAGTTCAGTACACACAGGACGTCTTTGTGTGTCCGTCAGCACACACAGGACGTCCGTGGCTGTCCTTCAGCACACACATGACGTACGTGGCTGTCCGTGTGAGTCCGTGTGTGTCCGTCAGCACACACAGGACGTCCTTGGCTGTCCATCAGTACACATATCAGCACGTTGGTCCTTTGACTCAGCACGCTGACCCTTCCCGTGGACTGTTTGGGTGATTTTGGCCCACGTGGGCTGTCTGTTCAATACAAACAGGATGTCCGTGGGTGTCCGCCAGCACACACAGGACGTCCGTGGCTGTCTGTTAGTGTATGTGTGTGTCCGTCTGTGTTCGTCAGCACAAAAAGGACATCCGTGGCTGACCATCGGTACACATATCAGCACGTTGTTCCATGGACTCAGCACGCTGGCCCTTCCCGTGGACTGTTTGGGTGATTTTGGCCCACGTGGGCTGTCTGTTCAGTACATACAGGTCGTCTGTGGGTGTCCGCCAGCACACACAGGACGTCCGTGGCTGTCCGTCAGCACACACAGGACGTCCGTGGCTGTCCGTGTGTGTCCGTGTGTGTCTGTCAGCACACACAGGACGTCTGTGGCTGTCCGTGTGTGTCCGTCAGCACACACAGGACGTCTGTGGCTGTCCATCAGTACACATCTCAGCACGTTGGTCCTTGGACTCAGCACGCTGATCATTCCTGTGGACTGTTTGGGTGATTTTGGCCACGTGGGCTGTCTGTTCAGTACACACAGGACGTCCGTGGCTGTCCGTGCGTGTCCGTGTGTGTCCGTTAGCACACACACATGACGGACGTCTGTGGCTGTCCATCAGTACACATATCAGCACGCTGGTCCTTGGACTCAGCACGCTGGTCCTTGGACTCAGCACGCTGGCCCTTCCCGTGGACTGTTCGGGTGATTTTGGCCCACTTAGGCTGTCTGTTCAGTACACATAGGACGTCCGTGGGTGTCCGTCAGCACACACAGGACATCCGTGTGTGTCCGTCAGCACACACAGGACGTCTGTGGCTGTCCGTTTGTGTCCGTCAGCACACAGGACGTCCGTGGCTGTCCATCAGTACACATGTCAGCACGTTGGTCCTTGGACTCAGCACGCTGACCCTTCCCGTGGACTGTTTGGGTTATTTTGGCCCACGTGGGTTGTTTGTTTAGTACACACAGGACGTCCGTGGGTGTCTATGACACTCCCGATCGTAGATGACCAGAAATGACACGGTCGGTGTTCCTCGATTGTCGATCTGAGGTTCTCAGAATACTTCCGATCGCCTTAGAACAACAACCAAAGAACACCAACGCTCCTATCGGATATAACTCTAGGCTTTTCAACCCGACAAAGTAATACCCGATAGTTAGTTCGTCCGGACATGGACTAATATCATATGGAACCCGTACTAAAAAAAAACATTCTTTATATATCAATCAAAAGCATCTTACAAAATTTGTTATAAATTAACCTCGAGGTTTTCGGTCAACAAATCTTATACATAAGATATATGAAAATGACTTTGCAAGGATAATAAAACTGCTGCTGGCTAATGCTGTTCCTTCCCGTCCTAGAGTAAGGTCTCCCGCTGATACCACTCAAATTACCCTAAGGAGTGTTACTCTCATCAAAAGAGGTTTAGATGTAGTACTTAGGGATCGAATCCACAAGGAGCTAGTGAACAATTAAATCTGGTGTTTATTAATTCTAAGAGTTGTAAATGTTTAAATGAATTAGCAACAGTAACAAGCGAAGTAAATAGTAAATGTAACTTGGTTGGAAATGATATTAGATGCAGGGCCACTATTCAGGTGTTGGAGATTATAATACCTATAGATGCCTATTTGTTGCATGCATGATATATTAGAGCTCAATCGCTTAACTCAGTGATCAGCTGTCGCATGTTTCACTGGTTAACAAGCTAGATCTCGTGTCTCAACGGTTAGTATGTCGACAACGAAAGAGTGTCGATCGATGGTCCTATTGGGACGTCGACCGATACACCTTTGCCAACGTCGATCGATAGTGAGTTGAGGACATCGGTCGACGGGTTCTAGCCAGGCCTATGCACGAGTATGATATGTCCTAATAAGATACTAAATTGGCGGTTAGCCCTCTCTAGCAGTCCTAATATGATAGATAGATGTCAGGATGGGATAACAAGGGTGCTTGAATATGCAATCCTATGATCAAGTTCTAGTTAGCAAGGCTAAAACAAGTAGTGAATACAAATCTATCATGAATATCACAACAAGGTAGATCTATAGTTTGGGGCTAATTCCACAAACCTATCTGAACCCTAGATCTAATAAGTGAACTACTCAGACATAGCAAAGCAATTCATAACAATGAAGAAATAGAAATTCATAGTATAGATGAAAAAAATTAAAACAAGGACTTCCAATCACAAGTGATCTTCTCTCCAAAACTCTCTCTTCTCTCTCAAAGTGAAATTGTAACAAAAAGCTCTCCCTGCCATCAAAACGCTTAGGCAGTATATGATCTACTAGGTTAAAAACTTGTTAGGGCATTTTCGTAATTTGGCTTGGCCTTGTGTTTTAAGTCTGTTGGATCCAAAATGTCGCGTGTCTAATGTCTCGACATCGATCCATGGTACTTGTGTACATTGATTGATATTAATCTTCATTTGTCGAGGCATCCCTTGGTGTCGATCGATAGCACTGATGCGCATCGATCGATTGTTCTTCCTCTCGTCGACCTCTACATGGTCAGCTCGGGTGAAATGTCCTTTAAGCTCCAAAATGGTCCAAAGTCATAGCTTTACTCCGAAATGCACCTGAACCTGAAAACATACCTAGAAGAGTAGAAAACATAGATATATATATATATAGTAAAACACCTATATACCATGGATGAAAACGGGTCAAATCCAAGGTATATCACCCGCCTATTGGTTACCTGCATCACAAATGAGTCATGAGTAACTAGTCTCAAGCAATCAACTTCATTTGTATGCAGTGGAAATATATTTCATATCTGGATATTTATTTATAAGGAATATTCTTCCATCATTGTGAATCAAATCATATACCTCACTTCCATCTCATATTAATCTTTCAATTAAACCAAGATTAATTCTTAATTAAACCAAGATTAATCTATAATCAAAACCATGATTATTTCATAATTAAGATGAGTACTTGAGAACAAGTACTATGATTATGATTAACCTCACTTTAACCTTTTGATTACTCTTATGTATAGTTCACAATAAGTAAACATAACACATTCTTATAAACTTGAGAGACTTTACTAACTCAATCAATCTCAACATCTATCTAGACTCACCTAAAGATTAATCTTGAAACTGGCTTGGACAAGACTTGAGTTCCACTTGAACAAGGCTGAATGGACAGGACTGGATACTTCAAGCTTTACTCTACCTCTGACCTGAAACAGAGTGGTATGATCACAAGATCAGTTCGGTTCATGCCTTAACACCTTAGATCTGATCCGTTCAAGCTTGGTTCTGCTCAGACTATACAAGTTCAGCTCGGTTCTAGTCAGTCTACCATAGTTCAGGACAAGATCAGACTGAGTTCAAATCGGTTTACTCAAGGCCAGATCAAAACATCATAGCTGGTGATTCTAAGAGGTTGATTCAAACCGAAATTAATCAAAATCTAAACTATATCACCACTTAGAGAACTGATCCGACCAAGTTCTTATGTAAACATCAACTAGCTCTGATCAAGACATGACTGAGGTAAGAGACCAAAGCTTACCAAGATGAACCAAAGGACTAGATGGCCTTAGCTGATCCTCTTCTCCAAGGTAAGCTTGTGGCTGGACTGATCAAAGAGAAAGATCAAGGTCTGATCATGATCTGAACTCAACTAGGTCTAGGGTTTTATTTAAAAATCTCACCTTCTGATCTTTCTCAAGGTAACAAACTGAGCTAAGGTTGAAGATTAGGTCACCACCAATTTTTTTTTGATTTATTTTCCTGATTTTTCTCACTGATTTTTCTGTTCTTCTTTCTCTCTTTCTCTCTGAAATTCTCTAGGTTTTTCTGCAGGGTTCTGAACGTGGGAAGCAGCTGGAGAGGGGTTAAATATGAGGTGAGCTTGCTTCAGGTGAGGGTTTCACTCAGGACAAAGCTAAGCTGAGTGGGGACAGCTGGCCAGCTGCTTCAGCACTCTCAGCACAAGCTGCTGTCTTTTCCTTAACCTGAAGAAACTCCAGCCTTTTCATGTGCTTCTCACATGACAATCTAAGAAACAAGGCAAGCAGGCAGCTTGTGATTGTCATGTGACAGTTACTGAAGAAGCTAGGCAAGCAGGCAGGTGCAAGTCATGTGATTAAAGACTGAGCAAGCAGGCTGGTGGAAGACATGAGTCTGGTCCAAAATTAATTGTAGCAGTTGGTTGATAATTTTCAATAATTTTTCAACCAAATATTCCTTGTCTTTGGCTCTCGTCTTGTTCTCGGAAAATCTCTTCCAGTTTAATAAAAATTCGACCAAAATATTTAAGACTCGACCAAACTATCAAGTGAAGGTCTTTCAACCACAAGACAGTCCCTTCGAGGAATTAATCTACCGGGTCGATCTTTATATTTTATTAATCGTTGTTGAACCAACTAAAAACTGGTAGAGCGGGATTTTTCTCGACCAAAAATTTATTGGCTCATAAGGGTTATTACAATGGCTGTCCATCAGTACACATATCAGCACGCTGGTCCTTGGACTCAGCACGCTAGACCTTCCTGTACACATATCAGCACGCTGGTCCTTGGACTCAGCACGCTGTCTGTTCAGTACACACAGGACGTCTGTTTTCCCATGATCCATTCTGATCACTCACTTCGTCGAGCTTCACCTGGATCGTGTCCAGCTACCAGCTCGCTTGTCCAGCTCCTTTGAGCTTGTCTCCTTCTTGGATTAGCTATGCCTTAGCTCCCTGATGCCCTTAACCTTACCTTCAGGCCATGATATACTTATCTTTAGGTCATATGACCTGAATGGTGCGTTTCCTCGCACCGCAGTCCGTCCGGACGATCCTATCCAGGATCGGGGACATGACAAGTCTCCCCCACTTACGAAGGATTCGTCCTCGAATCCAGTGGTGTTAACCTCTTGTCTCATGACAAAGGTTCCATCCGAACTCCTTTGTACCCGGAACATGGAGCATGCTCGATTGGTTCTTTCTAATCAATTCGTTGCATCTCCCACCTTGTTCCTTCTCACTGACCACCTCTTGGTCATCATATACCCAACAAGTCTCCCCCACTTGATAGATATTTAACCCAAAATCTTATCAAGTGGTCCATCAAGCACCCATACAAAGACATGACTTGTGTCACTGACCCAACTCTCCAGGTTGCGTTCGTAGTAGACACCAAGTCCATGTAGAACGCTCTAGTTCCATGACCAGATCAAATTCAGTACCTAGGAACATACTGAGTACTCAAGTCTTAGTAGATTCAACCAATCTCCAAGCCACTCGATGCACCAGCCAAGTCCTAGCGAACATGTTCCAATCTTTAGGCTGGTCACTCTACCATGAGTCCTAACAGATTGTTCTGTTCCCTTAAGTCCTTCCTGGACAATAAGGTTTATGATTCCAGCAATTCATCAATCCTGGTAAAGGGTACTTGTTCTTCCCAGTCACCCTGTTCAAACCCCTATCATCAATGCACAACCTAAAGCTACCATCCTTTTTCTTAACAAATAGGACTGGTGCTGTCATGTCCCCGATCCTAGATAGGATCGCCCGGACGGGCCATGGTGCAGGGAGACGCACCAGTCAGGTCATTAGACCTTGAGACAAGCGTATCATGGTCCTGAATGAAGGTTAAGGGCATCAGTCAGCTGAGACTTAACCAGGATACGATGGAAACAAGGGTAAAGGAGTTGAGTGAGTGTTTAGGCAGCTGGACGAGTGTTGGTTTGAGTTCAATCAGCTCGGTTCAGCTGGTATTCAGTTCACCATGATCTGTTCAGCTCACAGGAGCTGGTGGACTAGCTCACTCAGCTGGGAACAGCTGGAGGTCAGCTCAATCCGGTGAACGGTGCGTTCTGGTTCGGATCAGTGTGGACGAGTCCGGGACGGTTACTGGGCGAGCCGATGGTCCGGGTGCAGGACGGTTCGACCAAATTGGTCTTAGGCTTGGGACAGGGAGTGGGCAAGCTTCCAGAGTGTGAGCTGAGGCTCAGTGATCGATTTGTCAAAGGAAGAAAAGGGGAGAAACCGCCAATGGGCGGTTATGGGACGGTTTTGGGAAGAAGGGATGTGATTTTGGGTAACTGTTCGCCCAGGCGGTTGGGGACAGTTTAAGTCGTCCTCTCTCTCTCATTTCTGCCATTCTGGTCGATTTTTACTCACTTTCACACAGAGAGAAACACAGAGAAAATTCAAGAGAGAAAGAGAGACACAAACCTTGGATTGGCCGATTTGATCCAAGAGATTGTTCTTGAGTGTTCCTGGTGTGTTTGGGCGTGTGATCAAGAGGATGGATTTGAGGCAGAAAGACAAGGAGAAGGCAAAGGAGAAAGAGAAGGAAGTCGCCCCTGGAGACCGAACTCCTAAGGTGAGAGGTGTGGCCAAGAGTAACCGGACAAGGCCGCGGATGATGGCCGTGTGAGTCTGGCCGGTTTGGATCGATTGGCCACTCCTTACTCTGACTTCTTCTACTCTGTTTTCTTCATATATATTGTACTATCGATTGTTTTATGATATTACAGGGAAGGATCTATCGATCTTAAGGCCTTGGCCTGATCAAATCCCCATGAAAGCCCCTTGTTCTTGTGTGGGCTGTTCATGGCCGAGATCACTATGATCTGAGCCGGTTCTTTTGAATCTGATTATGGGAATATTTTTCTTCTGAATTGTCATGATTTATCATGAATTTTATTTGGTATTTGGATCTCTTTTTAAAGGGGTCAGATTTGACATTTTTGATGATTGTTCTTGACTAGATTGGATCCGACCATGCAATGTGAACTGATTCTTGTTTTGTAATCTAACCTTGTGATTGTGTGTTTGTTTGTGTTGGATCCAGGACCAGAAATGGACCGTGGTAAGGGAAAAGCACCATGAGGACCGCGGCCATGGGAAGATGTGTGGTGATTGGGTTGATTCTGAAAATTGTGTAATTATTGTAGCCTATTGTGCAACTTGTGAACTTATGCGATTCTAGTGTGTGATCTATTTATTAGGATGATGAATGATGTATGAACCTTGGTTATTATCTATGAAATATCTATTTGCCCTAGTCGATGTTGGATTGTTTAAGTGTGAATGTTGGAACCTCAAAACTCTGAAAAAGACTTAGAATTATTTAACACTTGAACTTGAATATGTAAATGAAACTGGTTGCATTGTTTGGTGAAGCCGCGGTCTGGTTGGATTGGGGAATCCAGGATCGGGTCTTACAAGTTGGTATCAGAGCATTCTTGATTCTAGGATTTGTTGGGTTATCCTAGCTCACCACACACTTGGCCGTTTGGACTCATGGTGAGATAGTTGGGTTCTAAGTAATCTTTTGTACTGATTAACTTAGGAGTGATTGAGGTTTGTGTGTTCAGTTGTGGACTAACCTTTTGTTTGTGTTTGTAACTCCTAAGGGTACAAGAAGGTATAAATCTCGGAAAGGAAAGGAGGCAACTGGAGCGTCTGGAGCAGTGGGGCAGGATGGTGCTGAACAGACCGGAGTGTTACCAGCTGGAACCATTCCAACCACAGTGCTACCCGCTCTGGTGGAGCAGGTGGACAATGCAACCGGACTTCCAGTGGGTCCAACTCTTCCTACTGAGGTTAATGAAACTAATGTGGACGAGCAGCAAGAGCAAGTCCATGGAGACGATACTGGGTCGTCCAACGTTGGTGCTGGGAGTGGCCAGAATGTTGATGCAAACAATGTTCGGGTCACTGGTGCCGAGGAGGTCATTGAGCCGACCATAAGGGGCTTGGTGGAGGCTATGCAGATCATGGGAGCTCAGATAGCCTCCTTGACACAGGCGTTCACACCATTGGTGAACTCGTCCGTGGGACAGGCTAATCCCCCGGTTCGGGTTGCTGCTGGAGTGGCTGATGTTGGTGCTGGCCGTGTGGCTGAGGTGATTGAGATAGACCCACCGGTCAGGCCAGTGCATGGTATGGACTACCTGAAGGTGCTGGAGCATATCTCCAAGTTGGGAACCAAACACTTTGCTGGAAGTGTTGATCCTATGGAGGCGGACGAGTGGAGAACCAGGTTGGTTCGAAACTTCAAGTCCACACGATGTCCTGAGGATTACCAGAAGGACATAGCAGTACACTTCCTGGAGGGAGATGCACATAATTGGTGGTTAGCTTTGGACAAGCGTACCAATGGTACCATTGAGCACTTTGCTGACTTTGAGGTTGAGTTCAACCATAAGTACTTTCCTGCTGAGGCGTGGGATCGTTTGGAGTCCAAGTTCCTGGACTTGACTCAGGGACGGAGGACTGTTCGTGAGTATGAAGAAGAGTTCAACCGACTCAGGAGGTATGTGGGAAGAGAACTGGAGGATGAGAAGGTTCAAGTCCGAAGGTTCATCCGAGGCCTAAGGGTGGAACTTCGAACCTACTGTTCTGTTTGTAAGTTCCACACGGTTTCTGAGTTGGTTGAGAGGATGGCCTTGCTGGAGACCAACCTCACCGAGGAGGGTAAGCAGAAGCTGAAGAGTGTGGTGGTATCCTCGGGTCAGAGTGGTGACAAGAAGAGGAAGAGGGACTCGACCGAGGAGGGTAAAACCTCAAGTGGTAGGTCAGAGTGCCCTAAGTGTGGTCGATACCACGGTGGAGAGTGCTGGAAGGCCATGGGTGCCTGTACTCGATGTGGTAAGATGGATCACTCAGCCAAGGATTGTCCAAGCCCGTTGGGTGAGTCCAGGACCTGTCACCACTGCGGCCAGAAGGGCCACTACCGCAGGGATTGCCCTAAGTTGCAAGGCAACCAAAGTAAGGGACGTGGAGAGGCTAGCAGGCCAGTCCAGGGACGAGGCCAGACCTCAACACCTCGTGTGTATGAGCTATCCAAGGATGTGGATGGGACTCAGCCTTTCCAAGCGATCACTGGTAACATTCTAGACTACTACTTTTACAATTCCAGTAGAATTGCATGGTATGGAACCTAGGATGGATAGATATACTTTGATGGGTCTTGTGTAGGGACCTTAAGTATTGGTGGTGTGGAAACACACACATTATTTGATACTGGAGCTACACATAGTTTTGTGAGTCCAAGTATGATAGGAAAAGGTTTGTTCCAGTATGGAACATGGGATGGTCCTGAACGAGTGAGTGCGGCCGGAGGGCAAGTTATGAACTCACTCGGTCTGGTTAAGGACATCCCTGTGGTGATCTTGGATAGGCCGATGCCTATAGATCTGATTGTTGTCCCCCTCAAGCATCATGAAGTGATCTTGGGCATGGACTGGTTGGGAAAGTATCGGGCAACTCTAGATTGTCACCGGGGAAGGGTGCAACTTGAGAACGAGTTTGGACCCCCGATTAAGTACCAAGGAATCAAGCCAACCTCTTGTAGTTTGGTGGTTTCAGCAGTCCAAGTAGAACGGATGCTTGGAAATGGTTGTGAGGCCTTTTTGGCTACCATTTACACTGATGAGGTTGTAGGGGCCTGTGACCCAGAGGGTATACCGTTGGTTCGGGAATTTCAGGATGTGTTTGGGGCACTACAGGGCATTCCCCCTGATAGGGCTGACCCATTCATCATTGAATTGGAACCTGGAACGGCCCCATTATCAAAAAGTCCATATAGAATGGCACCAGCTGAGATGGCAGAGCTGAAGAAGCAACTTGAGGAGTTGCTTGAGAAGGGGTTCATACGCCCTAGTGTATCACCTTGGGGAGCACCAGTCCTATTTGTTAAGAAAAAGGATGGTAGCTTTAGGTTGTGCATTGATTATAGGGGTTTGAACAGGGTGACTGTGAAGAACAAGTACCCTTTACCCAGGATTGATGAGTTGTTGGATCAACTCCGTGGAGCCAAGTGGTTCTCCAAGATTGACCTGGCCTCTGGGTATCATCAGATCCCCATTGCACCAGATGATGTGAGGAAGACAGCGTTCCGAACTAGGTATGGCCACTATGAGTTTGTGGTTATGCCGTTCGGACTGACCAATGCACCTGCTGCATTCATGAAGATGATGAACGGCATCTTCAGGGAATACTTGGACGAGTTTGTGATCATCTTCATTGATGATATACTCGTGTATTCCAAGACAAAGGAGGACCATGAAAGACACCTTAGGGCGGTGTTGGGCCGCCTGAGAGAACAGAAGCTCTTTGCTAAGCTAAGCAAGTGTAGTTTCTGGCAGAAGAGCATTGGGTTCCTTGGACATGTGGTGTCTGATAAAGGAGTCTCAGTGGATCAAGATAAGATCAAATGTATCCAGGAATGGCCACAGCCAAAGAATGCTACGGAAGTTAGAAGCTTCTTAGGGTTGGCTGGTTATTACAGGAAATATGTCAAGGGGTTCTCGAGCATAGCTCAACCTATGACTAAGCTGACAGGCAAGGACGTGAGGTTCACATGGTCTGAGGAGTGTGCGAAAAGTTTTGCAGCACATGGTCTGTTGCCTGAGGCTGATCAGCCTTATGTGGTGTATACGGATGCGTCCATAACCGGTCTTGGTTGTGTTTTGACACAACATGGGAAGGTGATAGCCTATGCTTCCCGACAGTTAAGGAAGCATGAGGGTAACTATCCGACCCATGATTTGGAGATGGCTGCAGTAGTATTTGCATTAAAGATATGGAGATCATATCTTTATGGTGCCAGGGTGCAAATACTCACAGACCATAAGAGCTTGAAGTACATATTCACTCAGCCTGAGTTAAACTTAAGGCAGAGGAGGTGGATGGAGTTTGTTGCAGATTATGATCTGGACATAGCTTATCATCCTGGGAAAGCTAACCTAGTGGCTGATGCTTTGAGCCGCAGAAGGGCTGAAGTGTCATCTGAGAGGGAGGCGGATGAACTGGAAGGGATGATCAGGTCCTTGAACCTCAACACCTTGGTTGGTTCAGATGAGCCATTGGGGTTGGAGGCAGTGAACCAGGCCGATCTCCTGACCAGGATCAGGCAAGCACAGGGCCTGGATGAAAATCTAAAGAAGGTAGCCGCCAATGACAAGACCGAGTACCAGACAACTGACAATGGTACCATCTTGGTCAATGGGAGGGTCAGTGTTCCTAATGATAAGGAACTCAAAGAAGAGATTATGAGACAGGCTCATAAGTCTAAGTTTTCAGTTCATCCTGGACTGAACAAGATGTATAGGGATCTGAAAAGGTACTACCATTGGGTGAGGATGAAATCTGATGTTGCAGAGTGGGTGGCTAAGTGTCCCACTTGTCAACTGGTGAAGGCAGAACATCAGGTTCCCAGTG
This sequence comes from Brassica napus, assembly GCF_020379485.1. Classification (NCBI taxonomy): domain Eukaryota; kingdom Viridiplantae; phylum Streptophyta; class Magnoliopsida; order Brassicales; family Brassicaceae; genus Brassica; species Brassica napus. Next base: position 77,457 of record NW_026014528.1, read on the forward strand.
GTCTACTTCAGAACCTACCCATACCAGAATGGAAATGGGATCACATCACAATGGATTTTGTGACTGGGTTTCCCACGACCAGGAATAAGAAAGATGCAGTGGGGTTGTGGTTGATCGGCTAACCAAGTCGGCTCATTTCCTGCCTATCAAGAAAGGGGATGGGGTCGACAGGATTGTGCAAGTGTACCTAGACGAGATAGTGAGGTTGCATGGTGTTCCAGCAAGCATTGTCTCGGACAGGGATCCAAGATTTACATCTTATTTCTGGCAGGCTTTCCAAAAGGCCTTGGGAACCAGAGTGAATATGAGCACATCTTATCATCCTCAAACGGATGGGCAGTCTGAAAGGACAATCCAAACCTTGGAGGATATGCTAAGGGCGTGTGTGTTAGACTGGGGAGAGTCTTGGGAAAAACACTTACCCTTAGTGGAGTTTGCTTACAACAACAGCTTCCATACAAGCATTGGTATGTCGCCATATGAGGCTTTGTATGGTAGGCCGTGCAGGACACCCCTATGCTGGACCCAAGTGGGGGAGCGTAGCATGTTGGGTCCTGAGATTGTAGAACAGACCACTGAGAAGATCAGGATGGTCAAAGAGAAGATGAAAGAGGCGCAGGACCGCCAAAAGAGCTATGCAGACAAGCGTAGGAAACATCTTGAGTTTGAGGTCAATGACCTGGTGTATCTCAAGATGATTACCTTTAAGGGTAGGACCAGGGTTTCTGGACGAAAGAAACTGGATCCTAGGTACTTGGGTCCATTCAGGATCATAGAGAGAGTGGGTGCAGTGGCATACAAGTTAACTTGCCATCAGCAATGGATGCATACCACAATGTGTTCCATGTATCCCAACTCCGGAAATGCTTGTCTGAACAAGACATTGTCTTGCCCGAGATTCCTGCTGACCTTGGTAAGGACCTGGCTTTGGAAACGGATTGTGGATCGGTCAGAGAAAGCTATGAGAAAGAAGACAGTTCCCATGATCAAAGTGGTGTGGGATTACAATGGTAAGGACCTCATCACTTGGGAAACAGAAGCAAAAATGAAAGCTATGTATCCGGATTGGTACATACAATTTCTTCCTGAGGAAACACTTAACATGGATTCGAGGACGAATCCCAAGTTAGTGGGGGAGACTTGTCATGTCCCCGATCCTAGATAGGATCGCCCGGACGGGCCATGGTGCGGGGAGACGCACCAGTCAGGTCATTAGACCTTGAGACAAGCGTATCATGGTCCTGAATGAAGGTTAAGGGCATCAGTCAGCTGAGACTTAACCAGGATACGATGGAAACAAGGGTAAAGGAGTTGAGTGAGTGTTTAGGCAGCTGGATGAGTGTTGGTTTGAGTTCAATCAGCTCGGTTCAGCTGGTATTCAGTTCACCATGATCTGTTCAGCTCACAGGAGCTGGTGGACTAGCTCACTCAGCTGGGAACAGCTGGAGGTCAGCTCAATCCGGTGAATGGTGCGTTCTGGTTCGGATCAGTGTGGACGAGTCCGGGACGGTTACTGGGCGAGCCGATGGTCCGGGTGCAGGACGGTTCGACCAAATTGGTCTTAGGCTTGGGACAGGGAGTGGGCAAGCTTCCAGAGTGTGAGCTGAGGCTCAGTGATCGATTTGTCAAAGGAAGAAAAGGGGAGAAACCGCCAATGGGCGGTTATGGGACGGTTTTGGGAAGAAGGGATGTGATTTTTGGTAACTGTTCGCCCAGGCGGTTGGGGACAGTTTAAGTCGTCCTCTCTCTCTCATTTCTGCCATTCTGGTCGATTTTTACTCACTTTCACACAGAGAGAAACACAGAGAAAATTCAAGAGAGAAAGAGAGACACAAACCTTGGATTGGCCGATTTGATCCAAGAGATTGTTCTTGAGTGTTCCTTGTGTGTTTGGGCGTGTGATCAAGAGGATGGATTTGAGGCAGAAAGACAAGGAGAAGGCAAAGGAGAAAGAGAAGGAAGTCGCCCCTGGAGACCGAACTCCTAAGGTGAGAGGTGTGGCCAAGAGTAACCGGACAAGGCCGCGGATGATGGCCGTGTGAGTCTGGCCGGTTTGGATCGATTGGCCACTCCTTACTCTGACTTCTTCTACTCTGTTTTCTTCATATATATTGTACTATGGATTGTTTTATGATATTACAGGGAAGGATCTATCGATCTTAAGGCCTTGGCCTGATCAAATCCCCATGAAAGCCCCTTGTTCTTGTGTGGGCTGTTCATGGCCGAGATCACTATGATCTGAGCCGGTTCTTTTGAATCTGATTATGGGAATATTTTTCTTCTGAATTGTCATGATTTATCATGAATTTTATTTGGTATTTGGATCTCTTTTTAAAGGGGTCAGATTTGACATTTTTGATGATTGTTCTTGACTAGATTGGATCCGACCATGCAATGTGAACTGATTCTTGTTTTGTAATCTAACCTTGTGATTGTGTGTTTGTTTGTGTTGGATCCAGGACCAGAAATGGACCGTGGTAAGGGAAAAGCACCATGAGGACCGCGGCCATGGGAAGATGTGTGGTGATTGGGTTGATTCTGAAAATTGTGTAATTATTGTAGCCTATTGTGCAACTTGTGAACTTATGCGATTCTAGTGTGTGATCTATTTATTAGGATGATGAATGATGTATGAACCTTGGTTATTATCTATGAAATATCTATTTGCCCTAGTCGATGTTGGATTGTTTAAGTGTGAATGTTGGAACCTCAAAACTCTGAAAAAGACTTAGAATTATTTAACACTTGAACTTGAATATGTAAATGAAACTGGTTGCATTGTTTGGTGAGGCCGCGGTCTGGTTGGATTGGGGAATCCAGGATCGGGTCTTACAGGTGCTCCCCAAGGTGATACACTAGGGCGTATGAACCCCTTCTCAAGCAAATCCTCAAGTTGCTTCTTCAGCTCTGCCATCTGAGCTGGTGCCATTCTATATGGATTTTTAGATAATGGGGCCGTTCCAGGTTCCAATTCAATGATGAATGGGTCAGCCCTATCAGGGGTAATGCCCTGTAGTGCCCCAAACACATCCTGAAATTCCCGAACCAACGGTATACCCTCTGGGTCACAGGCCCCTACAACCTCATCAGTGTAAATGGTAGCCAAAAAGGCCTCACAACCATTTCCAAGCATCCGTTCTACTTGGACTGCTGAAACCACCAAACTACAAGAGGTTGGCTTGATTCCTTGGTACTTAATCGGGGTCCAAACTCGTTCTCAAGTTGCACCCTTCCCCGGTGACAATCTAGAGTTGCCTGATACTTTCCCAACCAGTCCATGCCCAAGATCACTTCATGATGCTTGAGGGGGACAACAATCAGATCTATAGGCATCGGCCTATCCAAGATCACCACAGGGATGTCCTTAACCAGACCGAGTGAGTTCATAACTTGCCCTCCGGCCGCACTCACTCGTTCAGGACCATCCCATGTTCCATACTGGAACAAACCTTTTCCAATCATTCCTGGACTCACAACACTATGTGCAGTTCCAGTATCGAAAAGTACGTGTGTTTCCACACCACCGATCATTAAGTACTTAGATGAGTAGGATCTCGGTTTGATCACACATTTGGAAAATGTCCCATACCATTCTCCAAAGCATCACACATCTGTGAACGTCCCATACCATTCACAAAAGTGTTTATAGTATACCTCAATCCTCATCATACTAAGATACTTAACATCGTGTTTCCAATTCCTCTTGGAATTGATCCATTCCATTCACTCAATCTTAAGGAATCCTACCTTGACTTACACTGAGTCCAAGCTGATCCATCTGATCACAAGTCCACTCATGTACTAGCCATGTAGCGTCTCCCTTAGACTAACATGAACATTGCATATGCTCACTTGTTTTGAACGGCCACCAAGGGATAACATTTACCTCCAAGAGAGTGCTGCACGTTTCTTTCAACCTAAGCCACTCTCTGGTCCATGTTACTTCCCTTGTCCAGGTCGTCCATACAAAGATCTTGCATTGCGTCCATCATCCAATCCGTCTACTATTCCCAAATAACTAGATAAACTAACCTTTATGTTTTCAGGGTCTTGCCGTGGAAGAGTGTATCTTGGCTAAGCCGGCTCATCTTGGAACTTCCCCGTTCACAAGCATGAAACCAATCTTACCTCAACTCTCGCTTGGCTCACCACAGCTAAGGTTCCAAGTCATCATAGTTTTCAGAAATAATTTCGGTTTGGAACTCAACATCCTTGAGCACTGTCCGTAACTGGATCAAGCATGCTCTGATACCAACTTGTAAGACCCGATCCCGGCCGACTAGGCCGCGGTCGATGCCTCACGTCGCTCAGTCCATACCCGGACCGAACCTCTAAAAATTTGCCCTTTATTTAAAATATCGCCCATTGGCGAGGGCTAACTCAGATCCTAGCTCAAGACTACCTTAGTCATTCCCTAGCTAGATCCTTTCAACTTATGCACAGCGGAATAGTATCTACTTAACCATTGGTCTATAACCAATATAATACTTGTCTGGTCGAATCACCTCGGCTAATGGTTAGTATACTCAACTACCAGCTAGCTCCAAGGTCAATCCCGAACCCAAATCAAGGCATACAAATCTGAGGTTCCATTCCCCTAACCATTCTATCTAGATCTATGCAACATTGCTAGATCATACCTTTGCCACACCCATGGAGCTTGTTAGCTCATCGGCCCAGCTACTCTAGCTGAATGAACTCATAAACCAGCTGATCGAGCTGTCACACTCGAACTGAGCTAGGACCGAGCTATGGCCAGCTGCCATATACTGCGTCCAGCTCCTTTACACACACAAAACAACTCCCTTAGGTACTTAGTCATTCAGCCAACCATCCCCACAGACATAAGTAACCCTTGAGAAGTCTTCAAACAGCTAAGGACATGCATCTGGCCCTTACCGGCTCATGCACTGTCCCACATCCTTTTGCCTTATCAACTTATGATACCAAGTCCAGCTCATGGACTAACAATACCCATCAGATCCTGAGTCAATCAACCAACCACCCCACATGACTCAGAACTTATGAGTCTTCATACTTCCTAATCAGTCATGGAACCATGTCCCACTGAACCTGATTAGTGTTGCTCTTACCACCGGTGCATCCTTCGACCAATCAGATCAGACACCTTGATCTATCATCCAAGGATCAGGTCGTCCATCCTTGCCCATGATCAGATCACACACGGCCTGCCTTACCAACACCAAGGTTGATAACCAGCAATTCCTTATGATCAATATCATAAGTGACAATATGTTCCAGCACACAAACATATATCAGATATCCTAACACAAGGATCTGACCCCAATATGCCCTCAGGTGCAATTTCGACCCCAAGCAAACCTGCTCCAAAAATCAATTAAAATTCATGACAGTTCATGATAAATCATAACTAAGAGAATGGTCCAATCAGATTTCCCAGAACCGGCCTCCATCCCATAGATCTCGGCCAAGATCAGCCGAACCGGCCCAAGGGACCATCTCTAAATCAATCAGATAAAAATCCCCAAATACCATGATAATTCATGATAATTCACCACTAAGAGGATTCTAAAGTCAGATCGCCATAAATCCATCAGGAAGTAGGAGATCCAGACTTAGCTGCCAAACCAAGGCCATGGAGGGTTCTTCTGAACCGGCCAAGCCATGGTTCAGTGCTACTATGTCTAATCATCAATCTCAATCATAAGAAGAAGGAATAATATGATTAATAATCATAAAACAGAGTAAGGTGTAACTGCAGGACCAGATCTGCCCATAGTGTACCAGACTATGTCAAATGGTCTGCAGTCCCCACCTGTTACCTCATCAGGGGCGTCCATGCTCCTCCTAGCACGCCTTCATCAAACCCTTATCACATACTCCCAGTATTGATAAGATCTAACCATGCTGGCCCTTTCCGTGGACTGTTCGGGTGATTTTGGCCCACAGGGGCTGTCTGTTCAGTACACACAGGACGTCCGTGGGTGTCCATCAGCACACACAGGACGTCCTTGGCTGTCCATAAGTACACACATGACATCTGTGGCTGTCTGTGTGTGTCTGTGTGTGTCCGTCAGCACACACATGACGTCTGTGTCTGTCCATCAGTACACATATCAGCACGTTGGTCGTTGGACTCAGCACTCTGGCCCTTCCCGTGGACTGTTCGGGTGATTTTGGCCCACGTGGGCTGTCTGGTCAGTACGCACAGGACGTCCGTGGCTGTCCGTGTGTGTCCGTCTGTGTCCGTCAGCACACACAGGACGTCCGTGTCTATCCATCAGTTCACATATCAGCATGTTGGTTTGTGGACTCCACATGATGGCCCTTCCCGAGGACTGTTTGGGTTATTTGGCCCACGTGGGCTGTCAGTTCAGTAAACACAGGACGTCCGTGGGTGTCCGCCAGCACACACAGGACGTCCGTGGCTGTCCGTCAGCACACACAGGACGTCTGTGGCTGTCCGTGTGTGTCCGTGTGTGTCTGTGGGTGTCCGCCAGCACACATGACGTTCGTGGCTGTCAGTGGCTGTCTGTCAGCACACACAGGACGTCCATGTGTGTCCGTCAGCACACACAGGACGTCCATGTGTGTCCGTCAGCACACACAGGCGTCCATGTGTGTCCGTCAGCACACACAGGACGTCCATGTGTGTCCGTCAGCACACAAAGGACGTCCATCAGTACACATATCAGCACGCTGGCCCTTCCCGTGGACTGTTCGGGTGATTTTGGCCAAGTGGGCTGTCTGTTCAGTACAAAAAGGACGTACGTGGGTGTACGTCAGCACACACAAGACGTCCGTGGGTGTCCGTCAGCACACACATGACGTCCGTGGCTGTCCGTGTCTGTCCGTGTGTGTCCGTCAGCACACACAGGACGTCCGTGTCTGTCCATCAGTACACATATCAGCACGTTGGTTCTTGGACTCTCACATGCTGGCCCTTTCCCGTGACTGTTTGGGTAATTTTGGCCCACGTGGGCTGTCTGTCATTACAAACACACAACGACAAGACTTCCGTAGGTGTCACGCCTGTCACGCCCCCCAATCCTGGAAAGGAATTGTCAGGACGGCCCATGGTCGAAAAGAAGGTTAAGAACATAAGGAAACTTAGACTTAACCCTTATATAAGCTAAGAAGAGACAGCTTAGGACGAGTTAAGACGGTAATGGCCCAACTAGACGAGTAGCA
>NW_026014529.1:0-66445 GCF_020379485.1 Brassica napus
TGAATCCATCCCAAGGGGGGAGGAGAATTGTCACGCCCCAATCCTGAATAGGATTGTTGGGACGGCCATGGTTCGAGGAAACGTGCAAGCCAGTCTTAGGACATCAAGGCAAGCATTCCATGGTCGAGGAAAGTAGGTTAAGGACATAAGGAAACTTAGACTTAACCTTATACAAGCTAAGAGATAGCTAGGACGAGTAAGACGGTAATTGGACGAAGTGAACGAGTAGCTCGGCCAGCTCAATGAAGCTAGGTTCAGTTCACTCCAGCTCAGTCCTACTAAGTCAGCTCCACTAGCTGGACTACTAGCTCACTCAGCTGAGGCAGCTGAGAGTCAGCTCATCTCAGCTAGACGGACTGTCCGGGCTTTAGGCCGATGGTCCGGGTCCGGGTCAGTGGCGGGCTGTGAGGTCGGCCATGAGGCCATGGGCTGTTGGGTCTTTGGAAAAGGCCGTGGGCTAAGACCAGGAGGCTTGGGGCGTGGGTTGGGCTTGTGACCGACCCCAAACCCAATCAGAAAGGGCGAAGGGATGCAAGTGGCCGAAAGGGGACAAACCTTGGCCGATGGTGCCCATTCGCTAGCAAGTCATGCCTGTTCGTGGGGCAAGACTTACCCCCTCGTTTTCTATAAATATGGGGGCTCTCTGGTCGATTTCATTATCCAATTCCAGAGTAAAACACTCAGAGAAAAACGTAGAGAGAAAGAAAGAGAGAAAGAGAGAGTTTCGGCCAAGAGAAAGGCTGATTGTGGTGGTGTTGTGTTCCGGCGACTCTGATCGTTTGAGAACTAACTCTGGTCAAGAATGGGAGATCAAGACAAGGAGAAGACCATGGAGAACCCAGACTTGGTTCACAAGTTATGTGATGGGCCGTGGCTCCATCAGACCGAACAGACGGTCCATGCGACCGCACCGCGGCTCTGCTCGGTTCCTAAGTCCCATCCGGCTCTCCTTATCTGTTTCAATCCGTTTCTCTTCTCTTCTCTCTGGTTAAACACAAAAGGTTGTGTTGGTTGAGTCCAAGGGACACGTCCCTAGACATTGTCCAGACATAATCAAACCGCTAGCCTAGACACGGGTCGGTTAGTGGGATGATCCGATCGCACCAAGACTGGGCGGTTAGGACGAACGGTTGGGAATGACCCAAAGGGCATGAGTTGTCAAGAGTCATGAGTGTCCAAGAGGCACGAATGGCCAAAGGGTACATGTTCCAAACGGTGTCTTTCGGGACAGGTTAGGACCGATCCTTATGGATCAGCTTATGGCTTGTCTAGTTAAGACAAGGTCACGGTTTGTCTAAGCCAAGGTAGAGTCGCAAGGTCTGACCGGTTGCTAAGCCTTCCGGATTAGGCTTGAGGCTTACTCGGCCGATTGGATCCAGGCCTAAGGCCGGATCAGGTAAGGGAGTCCGTTGGGCCATTGAGCCTGACTCCATTGGCCGGTCGCACCTAGATTCTATCCGGTTAGACGGATTGGTCTTTGGGGACGATCCGGATCTGTTCGTGTGTTCTGTTTATCTATTCTGGGCTGTCTATCTGATTCTAAGTCAAGGGGTGGTTGGTTGAATGATTTAGGATACGGTAGGTAGGTTCATACGTTTTATGATTATGTTGACTGAGGTTTATCTAAGTTCTAGGAACCAAGCCAAGCATTGTAGAATCAATCCGTTCTATTCTCGGTTATGATTAATGCTTATCTGGTTGTGGTTTCAGGAACTAAGGATGGTTCTGGTCAAGCCAAGGAGCCGTGAAGGCTCGGTCAGTGAGAGGCTGTGTAACGTGTGGTTAGATGATGCTAGGGATGAACTAGTGATTGTCTATGAGACTGTTAAGAAGTTGTGTATTGAATCTCATGTTTCTAAGTAATACAAAGTTTATACATTATTATTCCGCTGTGCAATCTATCCCTTTGTTTATGAACCTCATATTCGAATATGACTTAGTAAAGAAAAGACTTAGAATGAATCAGACAAGCAAAGAAATTAATAAGTAAGCATTCGTATCCAGTTGGGTCGAGAGACCAGGAACGGGTCTTACACTCATGAAGCGCATATAAATCAATTACTTTATTGATTCGAGAAATATCCATACATTGATATAATTCGAGACCGGTCCCGGCCTAATGCCAAAACGAGTCAACTAAACATAAATCCACAATACCGTTTACAAAAGGCATGAAAATCTACATCGGCGGTCCTAACGTCCAACACCCTGTTATCCGATCATCCTTACCTAAGCTACCTGCAAAAAGGACAACGGAGTTGGATGAGTAACCTAATGTTACTCAGTGAATTATGATCCCGAAATAACAAATACAACCCCTCTCTATCCCACCCCAAACAATCTAAAGCGAGAGGTTCACCTAACAACAAATCAATCCAATTCAATAGATAACCAATATAAGAAATACGCAGCAGATAATAATAACTATATAACTAACGATATGAAATTATAACCGCTAATAACTAGCTAACCACTTAACCTCAAACTCAACTCAATCTACGGTTCAACAACCCTCTACAGTAACTACACTATAACTAGGGCCCTTTGTGACTTAGTGTTCCTCCTCTATCCTCGGGAATATCCTATCTCCCTACCACAAAAGCCAGAAGAAGGAACTTTCAATCGAACGTGGCCCACAGTACATTCGGGTCACCGCACGACAGCCCCAGTACGTTCAGGCCACTGCCGGTTTTCACACGACGGTTACGGCCCACAGTACGTTCGGGTCACCGCAAGACAGCCCACAGTACGTTCGGGTCACTGCCGTTCACCCCGTCGGGCAACCACTCAACCATAGGCCATGACCCCGTCTCTCTGAGTGTTCTCGATCCAGCGAATAAGGGGTTTCCTTAAACCTACTGGGTACGCGGTTGAGGAAACACTAACTCCTTGGTGGGTTACACACAAGCTATATGGCATCACATTCTAACTCTAAAACACTAACAACGACACATCATCACTAAGGCCATGCGATCCGTCGAGTTATCATGAATCATCAGAACAATGGGCAAAGCTCGCGTCGACCTTTTATCTAATAAATGCATCCCTTCCAAAAGTCGGGGTTTGTTGCACGTATTAGCTCTAGAATTACTACGGTTAAACGAGTAGTAGTTACCATCAAACAAACTATAACTGATTTAATGAGCCATGCGCAGTTTCACAGTCTGAATTCGTTCATACTTACGCATGCATGGCTTAATATTTGAGACAAGCATATGACTACTGGCAGGCCCTTCCCGTGGACTGTTTGGGTGATTTTGGCCAACGTGGGCTGTCTGTTCAGTACACACAGGACGTCCGTGTGTGTCTGCCAGCACACACATGACGTCTGTGGCTGTCCGTCAGCACACACAGGACGTCCGTGGCTGTCCGTGTGTGTCTGTCACCGCACACACGACGTCCATGGCTGTCCATCAGTACACATATCAGCACGCTGGTCCTTGGACTCAGCACGCTGGCCCTTCCCGCGGACTGTTCGGGTGATTTTGGCCCACGGGCTGTCTGTTCAGTACACACAGGACGTCCGTGGGTGTCCGTCAGCACACACAGGACGTCCGTGTGTGTCCGTCAGCACACAGGACGTTTGTGTATGTCCGTCAGCACACACAGGATGTCAGTGGCTGTCCGTGTGTGGCTGTCAGCACACACATGACGTCCTTGGCTGTCCATCTGTACACATATCAGCACGTTGGTCCTTGGACTCAGCACGCTGACCCTTCTCGGGGACTGTTCGGGTGATTTTGGCCCACGTGGGCTGTCTGTTCCGTACACACAGGACATCCGTGGGTGTCCGCCAGCACACAAAGGACATCTGTGGCTGTCCGAGTGTGTCCGTCTGTGTCTGACTGTGTCCGTCAGCACACACAAGACGTTCGTGGCTGTCCATCAGTACACATATCAGCACCTTGATCCTTGAACTCAGCACACTTGCCCTTCCCGTGGACTGTTCGAGTGATTCTGGCCCATGTGGGCTGTCTGTTCAGTACACACAGGACGTCCGTGGGTGTCCGCCAGCACACACATGACGTCTGTGGCTGTCCATCAGTACACATATCAGCACGTTGGTCCTTGGACTCAGCACGCTGGCCCTTCCTGTGGACTGTTCGGGTGATTTTGGCCCACGTGGGCTGTCTGTTCAGTACACACAGGACGTCTGTGAGTGTCCGTCAGCACACACAAGACGTTTGTGTGTGTCCGTCAGCACACACACAGGACGTTCGTGTCTGTCCGTCAGCACACACAGGACGTATGGCTGTCCGTGTGTGTCCGTGTGTGTCCGTCAACACACACAGGCCGTCCGTGGCTGTCCATCAGTACACATATCAGCACGTTGGTCCTTGGACTCAGCATGCTGGCCCTTCCCGTGGACTGTTTGGGTGATTTTGGCCCACTTGGGCTGTCTGTTCAGTACACACATGACGTCCGTGGGTGTCCACCAGCACACACAGGACGTCCGTGGCTGTCCGTCATCACACACAGGACGTTCGTGGCTGTCTGTGTGTGCCCGTGTGTCTCCGTGTGTGTCCGTGTGTGTCTGTCAGCACACACAAACATCCGTGGGTGTCCGTCACCACACACAGGACATCTGTGGCTGTCCGTGTCTGTCCGTCAGCACACACAGGACGTCCGTGGCTGTCCATCAGTACACATATCAGCACGTTGGTCCTTGGACTCAGCACGCTGGCCCTTCCTGTGGACTGTTTGGGTGATTTTAGCCCACGTGGGCTGTCTGTTCAGTACACACAGGACGTCCGTTGGTGTCCACCAGCACACACAGGACGTTCGTGGCTGTCCATGCCGGTCCGTCAGTACATGCAGGACGTCTGTGGCTGTCTGTGTGTGTCCGTGTGTGTCCTTCAGCACACACACAGGACATCTGTGGCTGTCCATCAGTACACATATCAGCACGCTGATCCTTGGACTCAGCACGCTGGCCCTTCCCATGGACTGTTCGGGTGATTTTGGCCCACGTGGGCTGTCTGTTCAGTATACACAGGACATCCGTGGGTGTCTGTCAGCACACACAGGACGTCCGTGTGTGTCCGTCACCACACTGCGGACGTCCGTGGCTGTCCATGTGTGTCCGTGTGTGTCCGTCAGCACACACTGAACGTCTGTGGCTGTCTATCAGTACACATATCAGCACGTTGGTCCTTGGACTCAGCACGCTGACCCTTCCCATGGACTGTTCGGGTGATTTTGGCCCACGTGGGCTGTCTGTTCAGTACACACAGGACGTCCGTGGGTGTCTGTCAGCACACACAGGACGTCCGTGTGTGTCCGTCAGCACACACAGGACCTTTGTGTATGTCCGTCAGCACACACAGGACGTCTGTGGCTGTCCGTGTGTGGCCCCAGCACACACAGGACGTCCTTGGCTGTCCATCTGTACACATATCAGCACGTTGGTCCTTGGACTCAGCACGCTGACCCTTCCTGTGGACTGTTCGGGTGATTTTGGCCCACGTGGGCGGTCTGTTCAGTACACACAGGACGTCTGTGTGTCCGTCAGCACACACAGGACGTCCGCGGCTGTCCTTCAGCATACACAGGACGTACGTGGCTGTCCGTGTGTGTGACACCTCCGATCTGGTCTAAGTATAAGTTGACTCGACCAGCCGTGCAACAATCAAACAAGAACATGTACAGCCGATCACTCGTAACTGAAACCAAACCGAGAAGCCACAATGTGTACATAAACGACTAACCCGAAGTTTCCGAAATAAATCAAGGTACCTTAGGCCAACCGCCTAAGTACACATATCCTATTAGGTACAACCCGAGGCTTTACAACCTTAAGAGTAATACCCAATAGTTGGTTCGTCCGGACAAGGACTAATATCATTTGGAACCCATACTTTAAAAACATTCTTTATACACTATATACTTATTCATTAAAAAAATCTTACAAAATCTTATAGATTAACTCGAGGTTTTCGGTCAACAAACCTTATACATAAAGTATATCAAAACGACTGCAAGGATAATAAAAACTACCGCTGACTAATGCCGTTCCTTCCCGTCCTAGAGTAAAGGTCTCCCACCTACTGGTTACCTGCATATCAAATGAGTCATGAGTAACTAGTTTACTCAGTGAGTCTAATCCCACACCCAAACACATATCAATAGTATTCCGAGCAAGCGACACCATTTGAATGCAGTGGAATTATATTCCATAATTAATATAATTATAAGGCCTCTCAATCCATCCATGTGAATCTATCTTAAACATCACCTCCACGATACCCGCCAATCACTCACTCTTAATATATATATATGCTAAACCCGGAAAACCACAAGGCTAACCGAGCCTAACGGGGATAAATATAACCATCATCTCCATCAGATATTCCAAGATAGAACATCCAATGCTGCATGCAGTTACACGGCCTCCAGGGTGCGACCCCATCATAGTGTCTTCATGACCTTGATCCATATCGCAGGACCAATTCACGGTAATGCGGGACTTTCGTGAGAGTGAGTATACAATAAGACTTCACATGATTCACACTGATTAATAGAATACTTATAGATTAGTACTTGAGAACAAGTATTAAGGCTCAGGATAACCTCAAAGAATTATTCTTATTAATTCTTAAGTATTTAAACTAGATAAATACTTCATATATAAATATAGATCAAGTGATAATACTTAATCAATCAACCATAATTACTACTTAATTAATTCATGATTAATCCTCAATTAATCAATGATTATCCCTTAATTAATTCATGATTAATCCTTAATTAATCAACCATATTCAATATGCAATCATGCATACTCATTCATAATCCATTCATCATCTATCTAGACTCACCTTTAAATCCATGAGATTGGCTAAAGAAGACTAGACTCGAGCTCAAGCTAATCACACTTCACTTCTGGATCACTCGGGTTCAGAACCATCACAAGGATCCGGCTTATCCGAATACTCTCCTTGGCCATCTGAATTCAAAACATAACAGTTGGAACATAAGGTTCACTAGTCTGGTTCAAGAAGAAACTCAACTCAGTTCATAACATTTCAGTTCAATTCTCTCATATCAGTTCGGTTCAAGACAGATTGATACCATGTTCAGCTCGGTTCAAGCTTTAACAATTAACTCGGTTCATATCAGCTTAGTTCATTCAGCTAACTCCGGTTCTAATCAGCATTCCCAACAGCTTAGCTCGGTTATACTCAGACGACATCAGTTCAAGACAATTTCAGACCATAGACAGCTCGGCTCAGATCAGATCAGAACATACTCAGCTCAATTCAGTTCTAAACAAGATAAAATCAGTTCGGTTAATTCCCATAATTCTTATCAGTTCGTCTACTGGTTCTATGAGACTGATTAAATCATAAACCAACCAAGACTGAAGAGAACAAGACCTTAGACAACTGATCCTGACAGGTTAACCAACATACAGCAATTGGTTCCCATCAAAACATGGCTGAATCAAGAAGCTGAAGCTTACCGGTTTTACTCAACTAATTAAACTTGACTGGTTGTCTCTCTTCAAGCTAACCACGAATTAACCTGATAAACACCACAAGAATCCATGGTTGGATTTATTCAGAATTTATCTCCAGTGTAGGCAAACCAACAAAACTTCTCACAGAAACTGATCCACAACATCTTACCGATCAAAATCAAAGGCTGAAGAATATGGGTAATTCTAAACTCTTGGACACCAAACCTTCAGCTCTTAACCACACCAGAACACACTGGAAAGTCACAGGATGGTGAGAAAGGTTTGTCCATGCTCAATTCACTTCTCTGAATTTTTCTGAATTTTCAACTAGTTTTTCTCACAAATTTTCTCTCTTCTTTCTCTCTGAATTTTTCTCTGGTTTTCTTGCAGGTTATGAACGTCCAGAGGAGAGAAGATGGTGTTTTATAACATAATAAGTTGCTTCAGGTGAGGGTTACTTAAACCAAAGCAAGTTGCTGTCCTTTCCCTCCTTTGAAGAAAGATTATTTTGTTTTTATTAAACAAGCAACCAGCTTGTGACTTTCATGTGACTTTAGTGAAGCAAGCAAGCAGGTAGGTGCAGCTCATGTGACTGATTTACTGAGAAAGCAATAAGAATAGCTGGTGAAAGTATTAGACTGGTCGGAATTTAGTTAAGAAACTTAACGACAATTTCGGACAGTTTTCGACTAAAATTTCTCATCCTTCGAATCTCGTCTTGCTTTCAACTAAGCTTGCCTAGCTTAAATAAATTCGACCAACATTATTAACACTCTACCAGAACTATCAATGAGAGGCCTTTCGACCACAAGACAGTCCCGTCGAGGTATTAATTCACCGGGTCGACTTTATTTTTAAATCTGATCGACCAACTCCAAACTGGTCGAGCGGAGTTTTCTCGACCAAATATTAACTGCCTCGTGAGGGTTATTACAGTGTGTGTCCGTCAGCACACACAGGACGTCCGTGGCTGTCCATCAGTACACACAAGACTTCCGTGGATGTCTGTTCAATACAAAAAGGACGTCTGTGGGTGTCCGCCAGCACACACATGACGTTTGTGGCTGTCCGTGTGTGTCCGTCTGTGTCCATCAGCACACACAGACTTCCGTGGATGTCCATCGGTACACATATCAGCACGTTGGTCCATGGACTCAGGACGGTGGCCCTTCCTGTGGACTGTTTGGGTGATTTTGGCCCACGGGGTGTCTATTCAGTACACACAGGACGTTCGTGGGTGTCCGCCAGCACACACAGGACGTCTGTGGCTGTCCGTGTGTGTCCGTCTCTGTCCGACTGTGTCCGTCAGCACACATAGGACGTCCGTGGCTGTCCATCAATACACATATCAGCACGTTGGTCCTTGGACTCAGCACGCTGGCCCTTCCCGTGGACTGTTCGGGTGATTTTGGCCCACGTGGGCTGTCTGTTCAGTACACACAGGACGTCTGTGGGTGTCCTCCAGCACACACAGGATGTTCGTGGCTGTCTGTGCCTGTCCGTCAGTACACGCAGGACGTCTGTGTCTGTCCGTCAGCACACACAGGACGTTGTGGCTGTCCGTGTGTGTCCGTCACACACACACAGGCGTCCGTGGCTGTCCATCAGTACACATATCAGCACTTTGGTCCTTGGACTCAGCATCTGGCCCTTCCGTGGACTGTTTGGGTGATTTTGGCCCACTTGGGCTGTCTGTTCAGTACACACATGACGTCCGTGGGTGTCCACCAGCACACACATAACGTCCGTGGCTGTCCGTCATCCCACACAGGACGTTCGTGGCTGTCTGTGTGTGTCTGTGTGTGTACGTGTGTGTCCGTAAGCACACACAAACATCCGTGGGTGTCCGTCAGCACACATAGGACGTCCATGTGTGTCCGTCAGCACACACAGGACGTCTGTGGCTGTCCGTGTGTGTCCATCAGCACACACAGGACGTCCGTGGCTGTCCATCAGTACACATACAGCACGTTGGTCCTTGGACTCAGCACGCTGGCCCTTCCCGTGGACTGTTGGGTGATTTTGGCCCACGTGGGCTGTCTGTTCAGTACACACAGGACGTCCGTTGGTGTCCACCAGCACACACAGGATGTCGTGGCTGTCCGTGCCTGTCCGTCAGTACATGCAGGACGTCTGTGGCTGTCTGTGTGTGCCCGTGTGTGTCCGTGTGTCCGTCGCACACACACAGGATGTCTGTGGCTGTCCATCAGTACACATATCAGCACGCTGGTCCTTGGACTCAGCACGCTGGCCCTTCCCATGGACTGTTCGGGTGATTTTGGCCCACGTGGGCTGTCTGTTTAGTACACAGCACGTCCGTGGGTGTCTGTCAGCACACACAGGACGTCCGTGTGTGTCCGTCACCACACACAGGACGTCCGTGGCTGTACATGTGTGTCCTGTGTGTCCGTCAGCACACACAGGACGTCCGTGGCTGTCAATCAGTACACATATCAGCACGTTGGTCCTTGGACTCAGCACGCTGACCTTCCCATGGACTGTTTCGGGTGTTTTGGCCCACGCGGGTTGTCTGTTCAATACACACAGGACGTCCGTGGGTGAACGCCAGCACACACAGGACGTCTGTGGCTGTCCGTGTCTGTCCGTCAGCACACACAGGACGTCTGTGGCTGTCCGTGTGTGTCCGTGTGTGTCTGTGTGTGTCCGTCAGCACACAAAGGCCGTCCGTGGCTGTCCATCAGTACACATATCAGCACGCTGGCCCTTCCCGTGGACTGTTCGGGGGATTTTGGCCCATGTGGGCTGTCTGTTCAGTAGACACAGGACGTCCGTGGGTGTCCGTCAGCACACACAGGACGTCCGTGTGTGTCCGTCAGCACACACAGGACGTCCGTGTGTGTCCGTCAGCACACACAGGACGTCTGTGGCTGTCCGTTTGTGTCCGTCAGCACACACAGGACGTCCGTGGCAGTCCATCTGTACACATATCAGCACGTTGGTCCTTAGATTCAGCACGCTGACCCTTCCCGTGGACTGTTCGGGTGATTTTGGCCCAAGTGGGCTGTCTGTTCAGTACACAGAGGATGTCCGTGGGTGTCCGCCAGCACACACAGGTCATCTGTGGCTGTGCGAGTGTGTCCGTGTGTGTCTGTCAGCACACACATGACGTCTATGGCTGTCCATCAGTATACATATCAGCACGCTGGTCCTTGGACTCTGCACGATGGCCCTTCCTGTGGACTGTTCGGGTGATTTTGGCCCACATGGGCGGTCTGTTCAGTACACACAGGACGTCTGTGTGTCCGTCAGCACACACAGGACGTCCGCGGCTGTCCTTCAGCATACACAGGACGTACGTGGCTTTCCGTGTGTGGCCTTCAGCAAACACAGGACGTCTGTGGCTGTCCATCAGTACACATATCAGCACGTTGGTCCTTGGACTCAGCACGCTGACCCTTCCCGTGGACTGTTTGGGTGATTTTGGCCCACGTGGGCTGTCTGTTCAATACACAAAGGACGTCTGTGGGTGTCCGCCAGCACACATAGGACGTTTGTGGCTGTCTGTGTGTGTCCGTGTGTGTCCGGCTGTGTCCATCAGCACACACAAGACTTCCGTGGATGTCCATCGGTACACATATCAAAACGTTGGTCCATGGACTCAGCACGCTGGCCCATCCCGTGGACTGTTTGGGTGATTTTGGCCCACGTGGGCTGTCTGTTCAGTACACACAGGACGTCCGTGGGTGTCCGCCAGCACACACAGGACGTCTGTGGCTGTCCGTGTGTGTCCGTCTGTGTCCGACTGTGTCCGTCAGCACACATAGGACGTCCGTGGCTGTCCATCAATACACATATCAGCACATTGGTCCTTGGACTCAGCACGCTGGCCCTTCCCGTGGACTGTTCGGGTGATTTTGGCCCACGTGGGCTGTCTGTTCAGTACACACAGGACGTCTGTGGGTGTCTGCCAGCACACACAGGTCGTATGTGGCTGTCCGTGTGTGTCCGTGTGTGTCCGTCAGCACACACAGGACGTCTGTGGCTTTCCATAAGTACACATATCAGCACGCTGGTCCTTGGAATCAGCACGCTGGCCCTTCCTGTGGACTGTTCGGGTGATTTTGGCCCACGTGGGCTGTCTTTTCAGTACACACAGGACGTCTGTGTGTCCGTCAGCACACACAGGACGTCTTTGTGTGTCCGTCAGCACACACAGGACGTCTGTGGCTGTCCTTCAGCACACACATGACGTACGTGGCTGTCCGTGTGAGTCCGTGTGTGTCCGTCAGCACACACAGGACGTCTGTGGCTGTCCATCAGTACACATATCAGCACGTTGGTCCTTTGACTCAGCACGCTGACCCTTCCCGTGGACTGTTTGGGTGATTTTGGCCCACGTGGGCTGTCTGTTCAATACAAACAGGATGTCCGTGGGTGTCCACCAGCACACACAAGACGTCCGTGGCTGTCCGTGTGGGTCCGTCTGTGTTCGTCAGCACAGAAAGGACATCCGTGGCTGACCATCGGTACACATATCAGCACGTTGGTCCATGGACTCAGCACGCTGGCCCTTCCCGTTGACTGTTTGGGTGATTTTGGCCCACGTGGGCTGTCTGTTCAGTACACACAGGTCGTCTGTGGGTGTCCGCCTGCACACACAGGTCGTATGTGGCTGTCCGTGTGTGTCCGTCAGCACACACAGGACGTCTGTGGCTGTCCATCAGTACACATATCAGCACGCTGGTCCTTGGAATCAGCACGCTGGCCCTTCCTGTGGATTGTTCGGGTGATTTTGGCCCACGTGGGCTGTCTGTTCAGTACACACAGGACGTCTGTGTGTGTGTCCGTCAGCACACACAGGACGTCCGTGGCTGTCCTTCAGCACACACATGACGTACGTGGCTGTCCGTGTGAGTCCGTGTGTGTCCGTCAGCACACACAGGACGTCCTTGGCTGTCCATCAGTACACATATCAGCACGTTGGTCCTTTGACTCAGCACGCTGACCCTTCCCGTGGACTGTTTGGGTGATTTTGGCCCACGTGGGCTGTCTGTTCAATACAAACAGGATGTCCGTGGGTGTCCGCCAGCACACACAGGACGTCCGTGGCTGTCTGTTAGTGTATGTGTGTGTCCGTCTGTGTTCGTCAGCACAAAAAGGACATCCGTGGCTGACCATCGGTACACATATCAGCACGTTGTTCCATGGACTCAGCACGCTGGCCCTTCCCGTGGACTGTTTGGGTGATTTTGGCCCACGTGGCTGTCTGTTCAGTACATACAGGTCGTCTGTGGGTGTCCGCCAGCACACACAGGACGTCCGTGGCTGTCCGTCAGCACACACAGGACGTCCGTGGCTGTCCGTGTGTGTCCGTGTGTGTCTGTCAGCACACACAGGACGTCTGTGGCTGTCCGTGTGTGTCCGTCAGCACACACAGGACGTCTGTGGCTGTCCATCAGTACACATCTCAGCACGTTGGTCCTTGGACTCAGCACGCTGATCATTCCTGTGGACTGTTTGGGTGATTTTGGCCACGTGGGCTGTCTGTTCAGTACACACAGGACGTCCGTGGCTGTCCGTGCGTGTCCGTGTGTGTCCGTTAGAACACACACATGACGGACGTCTGTGGCTGTCCATCAGTACACATATCAGCACGCTGGTCCTTGGACTCAGTACGCTGGTCCTTGGACTCAGCACGCTGGCCCTTCCCGTGGACTGTTCGGGTGATTTTGGCCCACTTAGGCTGTCTGTTCAGTACACATAGGACGTCCGTGGGTGTCCGTCAGCACACACAGGACATCCGTGTGTGTCCGTCAGCACACACAGGACGTCTGTGGCTGTCCGTTTGTGTCCGTCAGCACACAGGACGTCCGTGGCTGTCCATCAGTACACATGTCAGCACGTTGGTCCTTGGACTCAGCACGCTGACCCTTCCCGTGGACTGTTTGGGTTATTTTGGCCCACGTGGGTTGTTTGTTTAGTACACACAGGACGTCCGTGGGTGTCTATGACACTCCCGATCGTAGATGACCAGAAATGACACGGTCGGTGTTCCTCGATTGTCGATCTGAGGTTCTCAGAATACTTCCGATCGCCTTAGAACAACAACCAAAGAACACCAACGCTCCTATCGGATATAACTCTAGGCTTTTCAACCCGACAAAGTAATACCCGATAGTTAGTTCGTCCGGACATGGACTAATATCATATGGAACCCGTACTAAAAAAAAACATTCTTTATATATCAATCAAAAGCATCTTACAAAATTTGTTATAAATTAACCTCGAGGTTTTCGGTCAACAAATCTTATACATAAGATATATGAAAATGACTTTGCAAGGATAATAAAACTGCTGCTGGCTAATGCTGTTCCTTCCCGTCCTAGAGTAAGGTCTCCCGCTGATACCACTCAAATTACCCTAAGGAGTGTTACTCTCATCAAAAGAGGTTTAGATGTAGTACTTAGGGATCGAATCCACAAGGAGCTAGTGAACAATTAAATCTGGTGTTTATTAATTCTAAGAGTTGTAAATGTTTAAATGAATTAGCAACAGTAACAAGCGAAGTAAATAGTAAATGTAACTTGGTTGGAAATGATATTAGATGCAGGGCCACTATTCAGGTGTTGGAGATTATAATACCTATAGATGCCTATTTGTTGCATGCATGATATATTAGAGCTCAATCGCTTAACTCAGTGATCAGCTGTCGCATGTTTCACTGGTTAACAAGCTAGATCTCGTGTCTCAACGGTTAGTATGTCGACAACGAAAGAGTGTCGATCGATGGTCCTATTGGGACGTCGACCGATACACCTTTGCCAACGTCGATCGATAGTGAGTTGAGGACATCGGTCGACGGGTTCTAGCCAGGCCTATGCACGAGTATGATATGTCCTAATAAGATACTAAATTGGCGGTTAGCCCTCTCTAGCAGTCCTAATATGATAGATAGATGTCAGGATGGGATAACAAGGGTGCTTGAATATGCAATCCTATGATCAAGTTCTAGTTAGCAAGGCTAAAACAAGTAGTGAATACAAATCTATCATGAATATCACAACAAGGTAGATCTATAGTTTGGGGCTAATTCCACAAACCTATCTGAACCCTGGATCTAATAAGTGAACTACTCAGACATAGCAAAGCAATTCATAACAATGAAGAAATAGAAATTCATAGTATAGATGAAAAAAAATGAAAACAAGGAGTTCCAATCACAAGTGATCTTCTCTCCAAAACTCTCTCTTCTCTCTCAAAGTGAAACTGTAACAAAAAGCTCTCCCTGCCATCAAAACACTTAGGCAGTATATGATCTACTAGGTTAAAAACTCGTTAGGGCATTTTCGTAATTTGGCTTGGCCTTGTGTTTTAAGTCTGTTGGATCCAAAATGTCGCGTGTCTAATGTCTCGACATCGATCGATGGTACTTGTGTACATTGATCGATATTAATCTTCATTTGTCGAGGCATCCCTTGGTGTCGATCGATAGCACTGATGCGGATCGATCGATTGTTCTTCCTCTCGTCGACCTCTACATGGTCAGCTCGGGTGAAATGTCCTTTAAGCTCCAAAATGGTCCAAAGTCATAGCTTTACTCCGAAATGCACCTGAACCTGAAAACATACCTAGAAGAGTAGAAAACATAGATATATATATATATAGTAAAACACCTATATACCATGGATGAAAACGGGTCAAATCCAAGGTATATCACCCGCCTATTGGTTACCTGCATCACAAATGAGTCATGAGTAACTAGTCTCAAGCAATCAACTTCATTTGTATGCAGTGGAAATATATTTCATATCTGGATATTTATTTATAAGGAATATTCTTCCATCATTGTGAATCAAATCATATACCTCACTTCCATCTCATATTAATCTTTCAATTAAACCAAGATTAATTCTTAATTAAACCAAGATTAATCTATAATCAAAACCATGATTATTTCATAATTAAGATGAGTACTTGAGAACAAGTACTATGATTATGATTAACCTCACTTTAACCTTTTGATTACTCTTATGTATAGTTCACAATAAGTAAACATAACACATTCTTATAAACTTGAGAGACTTTACTAACTCAATCAATCTCAACATCTATCTAGACTCACCTAAAGATTAATCTTGAAACTGGCTTGGACAAGACTTGAGTTCCACTTGAACAAGGCTGAATGGACAGGACTGGATACTTCAAGCTTTACTCTACCTCTGACCTGAAACAGAGTGGTATGATCACAAGATCAGTTCGGTTCATGCCTTAACACCTTAGATCTGATCCGTTCAAGCTTGGTTCTGCTCAGACTATACAAGTTCAGCTCGGTTCTAGTCAGTCTACCATAGTTCAGGACAAGATCAGACTGAGTTCAAATCGGTTTACTCAAGGCCAGATCAAAACATCATAGCTGGTGATTCTAAGAGGTTGATTCAAACCGAAATTAATCAAAATCTAAACTATATCACCACTTAGAGAACTGATCCGACCAAGTTCTTATGTAAACATCAACTAGCTCTGATCAAGACATGACTGAGGTAAGAGACCAAAGCTTACCAAGATGAACCAAAGGACTAGATGGCCTTAGCTGATCCTCTTCTCCAAGGTAAGCTTGTGGCTGGACTGATCAAAGAGAAAGATCAAGGTCTGATCATGATCTGAACTCAACTAGGTCTAGGGTTTTATTTAAAAATCTCACCTTCTGATCTTTCTCAAGGTAACAAACTGAGCTAAGGTTGAAGATTAGGTCACCACCAATTTTTTTTTGATTTATTTTCCTGATTTTTCTCACTGATTTTTCTGTTCTTCTTTCTCTCTTTCTCTCTGAAATTCTCTAGGTTTTTCTGCAGGGTTCTGAACGTGGGAAGCAGCTGGAGAGGGGTTAAATATGAGGTGAGCTTGCTTCAGGTGAGGGTTTCACTCAGGACAAAGCTAAGCTGAGTGGGGACAGCTGGCCAGCTGCTTCAGCACTCTCAGCACAAGCTGCTGTCTTTTCCTTAACCTGAAGAAACTCCAGCCTTTTCATGTGCTTCTCACATGACAATCTAAGAAACAAGGCAAGCAGGCAGCTTGTGATTGTCATGTGACAGTTACTGAAGAAGCTAGGCAAGCAGGCAGGTGCAAGTCATGTGATTAAAGACTGAGCAAGCAGGCTGGTGGAAGACATGAGTCTGGTCCAAAATTAATTGTAGCAGTTGGTTGATAATTTTCAATAATTTTTCAACCAAATATTCCTTGTCTTTGGCTCTCGTCTTGTTCTCGGAAAATCTCTTCCAGTTTAATAAAAATTCGACCAAAATATTTAAGACTCGACCAAACTATCAAGTGAAGGTCTTTCAACCACAAGACAGTCCCTTCGAGGAATTAATCTACCGGGTCGATCTTTATATTTTATTAATCGTTGTTGAACCAACTAAAAACTGGTAGAGCGGGATTTTTCTCGACCAAAAATTTATTGGCTCATAAGGGTTATTACAATGGCTGTCCATCAGTACACATATCAGCACGCTGGTCCTTGGACTCAGCACGCTAGACCTTCCTGTACACATATCAGCACGCTGGTCCTTGGACTCAGCACGCTGTCTGTTCAGTACACACAGGACGTCTGTTTTCCCATGATCCATTCTGATCACTCACATCATCGAGCTTCACCTGGATCTTGTCCAGCTACCAGCTCGCTTGTCCAGCTCCTTTGAGCTTGTCTCCTTCTTGGATTAGCTATGCCTTAGCTCCCTGATGCCCTTAACCTTACCTTCAGGCCATGATATACTTATCTTTAGGTCATATGACCTGAATGGTGCGTTTCCTCGCACCGCAGTCCGTCCGGACGATCCTATCCAGGATCGGGGACATGACAAGTCTCCCCCACTTACGAAGGATTCGTCCTCGAATCCAGTGGTGTTAACCTCTTGTCTCATGACAAAGGTTCCATCCGAACTCCTTTGTACCCGGAACATGGAGCATGCTCGATTGGTTCTTTCTAATCAATTCGTTGCATCTCCCACCTTGTTCCTTCTCACTGACCACCTCTTGGTCATCATATACCCAACAAGTCTCCCCCACTTGATAGATATTTAACCCAAAATCTTATCAAGTGGTCCATCAAGCACCCATACAAAGACATGACTTGTGTCACTGACCCAACTCTCCAGGTTGCGTTCGTAGTAGACACCAAGTCCATGTAGAACGCTCTAGTTCCATGACCAGATCAAATTCAGTACCTAGGAACATACTGAGTACTCAAGTCTTAGTAGATTCAACCAATCTCCAAGCCACTCGATGCACCAGCCAAGTCCTAGCGAACATGTTCCAATCTTTAGGCTGGTCACTCTACCATGAGTCCTAACAGATTGTTCTGTTCCCTTAAGTCCTTCCTGGACAATAAGGTTTATGATTCCAGCAATTCATCAATCCTGGTAAAGGGTACTTGTTCTTCCCAGTCACCCTGTTCAAACCCCTATCATCAATGCACAACCTAAAGCTACCATCCTTTTTCTTAACAAATAGGACTGGTGCTGTCATGTCCCCGATCCTAGATAGGATCGCCCGGACGGGCCATGGTGCAGGGAGACGCACCAGTCAGGTCATTAGACCTTGAGACAAGCGTATCATGGTCCTGAATGAAGGTTAAGGGCATCAGTCAGCTGAGACTTAACCAGGATACGATGGAAACAAGGGTAAAGGAGTTGAGTGAGTGTTTAGGCAGCTGGACGAGTGTTGGTTTGAGTTCAATCAGCTCGGTTCAGCTGGTATTCAGTTCACCATGATCTGTTCAGCTCACAGGAGCTGGTGGACTAGCTCACTCAGCTGGGAACAGCTGGAGGTCAGCTCAATCCGGTGAACGGTGCGTTCTGGTTCGGATCAGTGTGGACGAGTCCGGGACGGTTACTGGGCGAGCCGATGGTCCGGGTGCAGGACGGTTCGACCAAATTGGTCTTAGGCTTGGGACAGGGAGTGGGCAAGCTTCCAGAGTGTGAGCTGAGGCTCAGTGATCGATTTGTCAAAGGAAGAAAAGGGGAGAAACCGCCAATGGGCGGTTATGGGACGGTTTTGGGAAGAAGGGATGTGATTTTGGGTAACTGTTCGCCCAGGCGGTTGGGGACAGTTTAAGTCGTCCTCTCTCTCTCATTTCTGCCATTCTGGTCGATTTTTACTCACTTTCACACAGAGAGAAACACAGAGAAAATTCAAGAGAGAAAGAGAGACACAAACCTTGGATTGGCCGATTTGATCCAAGAGATTGTTCTTGAGTGTTCCTGGTGTGTTTGGGCGTGTGATCAAGAGGATGGATTTGAGGCAGAAAGACAAGGAGAAGGCAAAGGAGAAAGAGAAGGAAGTCGCCCCTGGAGACCGAACTCCTAAGGTGAGAGGTGTGGCCAAGAGTAACCGGACAAGGCCGCGGATGATGGCCGTGTGAGTCTGGCCGGTTTGGATCGATTGGCCACTCCTTACTCTGACTTCTTCTACTCTGTTTTCTTCATATATATTGTACTATCGATTGTTTTATGATATTACAGGGAAGGATCTATCGATCTTAAGGCCTTGGCCTGATCAAATCCCCATGAAAGCCCCTTGTTCTTGTGTGGGATGTTCATGGCCGAGATCACTATGATCTGAGCCGGTTCTTTTGAATCTGATTATGGGAATATTTTTCTTCTGAATTGTCATGATTTATCATGAATTTTATTTGGTATTTGGATCTCTTTTTAAAGGGGTCAGATTTGACATTTTTGATGATTGTTCTTGACTAGATTGGATCCGACCATGCAATGTGAACTGATTCTTGTTTTGTAATCTAACCTTGTGATTGTGTGTTTGTTTGTGTTGGATCCAGGACCAGAAATGGACCGTGGTAAGGGAAAAGCACCATGAGGACCGCGGCCATGGGAAGATGTGTGGTGATTGGGTTGATTCTGAAAATTGTGTAATTATTGTAGCCTATTGTGCAACTTGTGAACTTATGCGATTCTAGTGTGTGATCTATTTATTAGGATGATGAATGATGTATGAACCTTGGTTATTATCTATGAAATATCTATTTGCCCTAGTCGATGTTGGATTGTTTAAGTGTGAATGTTGGAACCTCAAAACTCTGAAAAAGACTTAGAATTATTTAACACTTGAACTTGAATATGTAAATGAAACTGGTTGCATTGTTTGGTGAAGCCGCGGTCTGGTTGGATTGGGGAATCCAGGATCGGGTCTTACAAGTTGGTATCAGAGCATTCTTGATTCTAGGATTTGTTGGGTTATCCTAGCTCACCACACACTTGGCCGTTTGGACTCATGGTGAGATAGTTGGGTTCTAAGTAATCTTTTGTACTGATTAACTTAGGAGTGATTGAGGTTTGTGTGTTCAGTTGTGGACTAACCTTTTGTTTGTGTTTGTAACTCCTAAGGGTACAAGAAGGTATAAATCTCGGAAAGGAAAGGAGGCAACTGGAGCGTCTGGAGCAGTGGGGCAGGATGGTGCTGAACAGACCGGAGTGTTACCAGCTGGAACCATTCCAACCACAGTGCTACCCGCTCTGGTGGAGCAGGTGGACAATGCAACCGGACTTCCAGTGGGTCCAACTCTTCCTACTGAGGTTAATGAAACTAATGTGGACGAGCAGCAAGAGCAAGTCCATGGAGACGATACTGGGTCGTCCAACGTTGGTGCTGGGAGTGGCCAGAATGTTGATGCAAACAATGTTCGGGTCACTGGTGCCGAGGAGGTCATTGAGCCGACCATAAGGGGCTTGGTGGAGGCTATGCAGATCATGGGAGCTCAGATAGCCTCCTTGACACAGGCGTTCACACCATTGGTGAACTCGTCCGTGGGACAGGCTAATCCCCCGGTTCGGGTTGCTGCTGGAGTGGCTGATGTTGGTGCTGGCCGTGTGGCTGAGGTGATTGAGATAGACCCACCGGTCAGGCCAGTGCATGGTATGGACTACCTGAAGGTGCTGGAGCATATCTCCAAGTTGGGAACCAAACACTTTGCTGGAAGTGTTGATCCTATGGAGGCGGACGAGTGGAGAACCAGGTTGGTTCGAAACTTCAAGTCCACACGATGTCCTGAGGATTACCAGAAGGACATAGCAGTACACTTCCTGGAGGGAGATACACATAATTGGTGGTTAGCTTTGGACAATCGTACCAATGGTACCATTGAGCACTTTGCTGACTTTGAGGTTGAGTTCAACCATAAGTACTTTCCTGCTGAGGCGTGGGATCGTTTGGAGTCCAAGTTCCTGGACTTGACTCAGGGACGGAGGACTGTTCGTGAGTATGAAGAAGAGTTCAACCGACTCAGGAGGTATGTGGGAAGAGAACTGGAGGATGAGAAGGTTCAAGTCCGAAGGTTCATCCGAGGCCTAAGGGTGGAACTTCGAACCTACTGTTCTGTTTGTAAGTTCCACACGGTTTCTGAGTTGGTTGAGAGGATGGCCTTGCTGGAGACCAACCTCACCGAGGAGGGTAAGCAGAAGCTGAAGAGTGTGGTGGTATCCTCGGGTCAGAGTGGTGACAAGAAGAGGAAGAGGGACTCGACCGAGGAGGGTAAAACCTCAAGTGGTAGGTCAGAGTGCCCTAAGTGTGGTCGATACCACGGTGGAGAGTGCTGGAAGGCCATGGGTGCCTGTACTGGATGTGGTAAGATGGATCACTCAGCCAAGGATTGTCCAAGCCCGTTGGGTGAGTCCAGGACCTGTCACCACTGCGGCCAGAAGGGCCACTACCGCAGGGATTGCCCTAAGTTGCAAGGCAACCAAAGTAAGGGACGTGGAGAGGCTAGCAGGCCAGTCCAGGGACGAGGCCAGACCTCAACACCTCGTGTGTATGAGCTATCCAAGGATGTGGATGGGACTCAGCCTTTCCAAGCGATCACTGGTAACATTCTAGACTACTACTTTTACAATTCCAGTAGAATTGCATGGTATGGAACCTAGGATGGATAGATATACTTTGATGGGTCTTGTGTAGGGACCTTAAGTATTGGTGGTGTGGAAACACACACATTATTTGATACTGGAGCTACACATAGTTTTGTGAGTCCAAGTATGATAGGAAAAGGTTTGTTCCAGTATGGAACATGGGATGGTCCTGAACGAGTGAGTGCGGCCGGAGGGCAAGTTATGAACTCACTCGGTCTGGTTAAGGACATCCCTGTGGTGATCTTGGATAGGCCGATGCCTATAGATCTGATTGTTGTCCCCCTCAAGCATCATGAAGTGATCTTGGGCATGGACTGGTTGGGAAAGTATCGGGCAACTCTAGATTGTCACCGGGGAAGGGTGCAACTTGAGAACGAGTTTGGACCCCCGATTAAGTACCAAGGAATCAAGCCAACCTCTTGTAGTTTGGTGGTTTCAGCAGTCCAAGTAGAACGGATGCTTGGAAATGGTTGTGAGGCCTTTTTGGCTACCATTTACACTGATGAGGTTGTAGGGGCCTGCGACCCAGAGGGTATACCGTTGGTTCGGGAATTTCAGGATGTGTTTGGGGCACTACAGGGCATTCCCCCTGATAGGGCTGACCCATTCATCATTGAATTGGAACCTGGAACGGCCCCATTATCAAAAAGTCCATATAGAATGGCACCAGCTGAGATGGCAGAGCTGAAGAAGCAACTTGAGGAGTTGCTTGAGAAGGGGTTCATACGCCCTAGTGTATCACCTTGGGGAGCACCAGTCCTATTTGTTAAGAAAAAGGATGGTAGCTTTAGGTTGTGCATTGATTATAGGGGTTTGAACAGGGTGACTGTGAAGAACAAGTACCCTTTACCCAGGATTGATGAGTTGTTGGATCAACTCCGTGGAGCCAAGTGGTTCTCCAAGATTGACCTGGCCTCTGGGTATCATCAGATCCCCATTGCACCAGATGATGTGAGGAAGACAGCGTTCCGAACTAGGTATGGCCACTATGAGTTTGTGGTTATGCCGTTCGGACTGACCAATGCACCTGCTGCATTCATGAAGATGATGAACGGCATCTTCAGGGAATACTTGGACGAGTTTGTGATCATCTTCATTGATGATATACTCGTGTATTCCAAGACAAAGGAGGACCATGAAAGACACCTTAGGGCGGTGTTGGGCCGCCTGAGAGAACAGAAGCTCTTTGCTAAGCTAAGCAAGTGTAGTTTCTGGCAGAAGAGCATTGGGTTCCTTGGACATGTGGTGTCTGATAAAGGAGTCTCAGTGGATCAAGATAAGATCAAATGTATCCAGGAATGGCCACAGCCAAAGAATGCTACGGAAGTTAGAAGCTTCTTAGGGTTGGCTGGTTATTACAGGAAATATGTCAAGGGGTTCTCGAGCATAGCTCAACCTATGACTAAGCTGACAGGCAAGGACGTGAGGTTCACATGGTCTGAGGAGTGTGCGAAAAGTTTTGCAGCACATGGTCTGTTGCCTGAGGCTGATCAGCCTTATGTGGTGTATACGGATGCGTCCATAACCGGTCTTGGTTGTGTTTTGACACAACATGGGAAGGTGATAGCCTATGCTTCCCGACAGTTAAGGAAGCATGAGGGTAACTATCCGACCCATGATTTGGAGATGGCTGCAGTAGTATTTGCATTAAAGATATGGAGATCATATCTTTATGGTGCCAGGGTGCAAATACTCACAGACCATAAGAGCTTGAAGTACATATTCACTCAGCCTGAGTTAAACTTAAGGCAGAGGAGGTGGATGGAGTTTGTTGCAGATTATGTTCTGGACATAGCTTATCATCCTGGGAAAGCTAACCTAGTGGCTGATGCTTTGAGCCGCAGAAGGGCTGAAGTGTCATCTGAGAGGGAGGCGGATGAACTGGAAGGGATGATCAGGTCCTTGAACCTCAACACCTTGGTTGGTTCAGATGAGCCATTGGGGTTGGAGGCAGTGAACCAGGCCGATCTCCTGACCAGGATCAGGCAAGCACAGGGCCTGGATGAAAATCTAAAGAAGGTAGCCGCCAATGACAAGACCGAGTACCAGACAACTGACAATGGTACCATCTTGGTCAATGGGAGGGTCAGTGTTCCTAATGATAAGGAACTCAAAGAAGAGATTATGAGACAGGCTCATAAGTCTAAGTTTTCAGTTCATCCTGGACTGAACAAGATGTATAGGGATCTGAAAAGGTACTACCATTGGGTGAGGATGAAATCTGATGTTGCAGAGTGGGTGGCTAAGTGTCCCACTTGTCAACTGGTGAAGGCAGAACATCAGGTTCCCAGTGGTCTACTTCAGAACCTACCCATACCAGAATGGAAATGGGATCTTTTCACAATGGATTTTGTGACTGGGTTTCCCACGACCAGGAATAAGAAAGATGCAGTGGGGGTTGTGGTTGATCGGCTAACCAAGTCGGCTCATTTCCTGCCTATCAACAAAGGGGATGGGGTCGATAGGATTGTGCAAGTGTACCTAGACGAGATAGTGAGGTTGCATGGTGTTCCAGCAAGCATTGTCTCGGACAGGGATCCAAGATTTACATCTTATTTCTGGCAGGCTTTCCAAAAGGCCTTGGGAACCAGAGTGAATATGAGCACATCTTATCATCCTCAAACGGATGGGCAGTCTGAAAGGACAATCCAAACCTTGGAGGATATGCTAAGGGCGTGTGTGTTAGACTGGGGAGAGTCTTGGGAAAAACACTTACCCTTAGTGGAGTTTGCTTACAACAACAGCTTCCATACAAGCATTGGCATGTCGCCATATGAGGCTTTGTATGGTAGGCCGTGCAGGACACCCCTATGCTGGACCCAAGTGGGGGAGCGTAGCATGTTGGGTCCTGAGATTGTAGAACAGACCACTGAGAAGATCAGGATGGTCAAAGAGAAGATGAAAGAGGCGCAGGACCGCCAAAAGAGCTATGCAGACAAGCGTAGGAAACATCTTGAGTTTAAGGTCAATGACCTGGTGTATCTCAAGATGATTACCTTTAAGGGTAGGACCAGGGTTTCTGGACGAAAGAAACTGGATCCTAGGTACTTGGGTCCATTCAGGATCATAGAGAGAGTGGGTGCAGTGGCATACAAGGTTAACTTGCCATCAGCAATGGATGCATACCACAATGTGTTCCATGTATCCCAACTCCGGAAATGCTTGTCTGAACAAGACATTGTCTTGCCCGAGATTCCTGCTGACCTTGGTAAGGACCTGGCTTTGGAACGGATTGTGGATCGGTCAGAGAAAGCTATGAGAAAGAAGACAGTTCCCATGATCAAAGTGGTGTGGGATTACAATGGTAAGGACCTCATCACTTGGGAAACAGAAGCAAAAATGAAAGCTATGTATCTGGATTGGTACATACAATTTCTTCCTGAGGAAACACTTAACATGGATTCGAGGACGAATCCCAAGTTAGTGGGGGAGACTTGTCATGTCCCCGATCCTAGATAGGATCGCCCGGACGGGCCATGGTGCGGGGAGACGCACCAGTCAGGTCATTAGACCTTTAGACAAGCGTATCATGGTCCTGAATGAAGGTTAAGGGCATCAGTCAGCTGAGACTTAACCAGGATACGATGGAAACAAGGGTAAAGGAGTTGAGTGAGTGTTTAGGCAGCTGGATGAGTGTTGGTTTGAGTTCAATCAGCTCGGTTAAGCTGGTATTCAGTTCACCATGATCTGTTCAGCTCACAGGAGCTGGTGGACTAGCTCACTCAGCTGGGAACAGCTGGAGGTCAGCTCAATCCAGTGAATGGTGCGTTCTGGTTCGGATCAGTGTGGACGAGTCCGGGACGGTTACTGGGCGAGCCGATGGTCCGGGTGCAGGACGGTTCGACCAAATTGGTCTTAGGCTTGGGACAGGGAGTGGGCAAGCTTCCAGAGTGTGAGCTGAGGCTCAGTGATCGATTTGTCAAAGGAAGAAAAGGGGAGAAACCGCCAATGGGCGGTTATGGGACGGTTTTGGGAAGAAGGGATGTGATTTTTGGTAACTGTTCGCCCAGGCGGTTGGGGACAGTTTAAGTCGTCCTCTCTCTCTCATTTCTGCCATTCTAGTCGATTTTTACTCACTTTCACACAGAGAGAAACACAGAGAAAATTCAAGAGAGAAAGAGAGACACAAACCTTGGATTGGCCGATTTGATCCAAGCGATTGTTCTTGAGTGTTCCTTGTGTGTTTGGGCGTGTGATCAAGAGGATGGATTTGAGGCAGAAAGACAAGGAGAAGGCAAAGGAGAAAGAGAAGGAAGTCGCCCCTGGAGGCCGAACTCCTAAGGTGAGAGGTGTGGCCAAGAGTAACCGGACAAGGCCGCGGATGATGGCCGTGTGAGTCTGGCCGGTTTGGATCGATTGGCCACTCCTTACTCTGACTTCTTCTACTCTGTTTTCTTCATATATATTGTACTATGGATTGTTTTATGATATTACAGGGAAGGATCTATCGATCTTAAGGCC
This sequence comes from Brassica napus, assembly GCF_020379485.1. Lineage (NCBI taxonomy): Eukaryota > Viridiplantae > Streptophyta > Magnoliopsida > Brassicales > Brassicaceae > Brassica > Brassica napus. The sequence goes on from NW_026014529.1 coordinate 25,801, forward strand.
TTGGCCTGATCAAATCCCCATGAAAGCCCCTAGTTCTTGTGTGGGCTGTTCATGGCCGAGATCACTATGATCTGAGCCGGTTCTTTTGAATCTGATTATGGGAATATTTTTCTTCTGAATTGTCATGATTTATCATGAATTTTATTTGGTATTTGGATCTCTTTTTAAAGGGGTCAGATTTGACATTTTTGATGATTGTTCTTGACTAGATTGGATCCGACCATGCAATGTGAACTGATTCTTGTTTTGTAATCTAACCTTGTGATTGTGTGTTTGTTTGTGTTGGATCCAGGACCAGAAATGGACCGTGGTAAGGGAAAAGCACCATGAGGACCGCAGCCATGGGAAGATGTGTGGTGATTGGGTTGATTCTGAAAATTGTGTAATTATTGTAGCCTATTGTGCAACTTGTGAACTTATGCGATTCTAGTGTGTGATCTATTTATTAGGATGATGAATGATGTATGAACCTTGGTTATTATCTATGAAATATCTATTTGCCCTAGTCGATGTTGGATTGTTTAAGTGTGAATGTTGGAACCTCAAAACTCTGAAAAAGACTTAGAATTATTTAACACTTGAACTTGAATATGTAAATGAAACTGGTTGCATTGTTTGGTGAGGCCGCGGTCTGGTTGGATTGGGGAAACCAGGATTGGGTCTTACAGGTGCTCCCCAAGGTGATACACTAGGGCGTATGAACCCCTTCTCAAGCAAATCCTCAAGTTGCTTCTTCAGCTCTGCCATCTGAGCTGGTGCCATTCTATATGGATTTTTATATAATGGGGCCGTTCCAGGTTCCAATTCAATGATGAATGGGTCAGCCCTATCAGGGGTAATGCCCTGTAGTGCCCCAAACACAACCTGAAATTCCCGAACCAACGGTATACCCTCTGGGTCACAGGCCCCTACAACCTCATCAGTGTAAATGGTAGCCAAAAAAGCCTCACAACCATTTCCAAGCATCCGTTCTACTTGGACTGCTGAAACCACCAAACTACAAGAGGTTGGCTTGATTCCTTTGTATTTAATTGGGGTCCAAACTCGTTCTCAAGTTGCACCCGTCCCCGGTGACAATCTAGAGTTGCCTGATACTTTCCCAACCAGTCCATGCCCAAGATCACTTCATGATGCTTGAGGGGGACAACAATCAGATCTATAAGCATCGGCCTATCCAAGATCACCACAGGGATGTCCTTAACCAGACCGAGTGAGTTCATAACTTGCCCTCCGGCCGCACTCACTCGTTCAGGACCATCCCATGTTCCATACTGGAACAAACCTTTTCCAATCATTCCTGGACTCACAACACTATGTGCAGTTCCAGTATCGAAAAGTACGTGTGTTTCCACACCACCGATCATTAAGTACTTAGATGAGTAGGATCTCGGTTTGATCACACATTTGGAAAATGTCCCATACCATTCTCCAAAGCATCACACATCTGTGAACGTCCCATACCATTCACAAAAGTGTTTATAGTATACCTCAATCCTCATCATACTAAGATACTTAACATCGTGTTTCCAATTCCTCTTGGAATTGATCCATTCCATTCACTCAATCTTAAGGAATCCTACCTTGACTTACACTGAGTCCAAGCTGATCCATCTGATCACAAGTCCACTCATGTACTAGCCATGTAGCGTCTCCCTTAGACTAACATGAACATTGCATATGCTCACTTGTTTTGAACGGCCACCAAGGGATAACATTTACCTCCAAGAGAGTGCTGCACGTTTCTTTCAACCTAAGCCACTCTCTGGTCCATGTTACTTCCCTTGTCCAGGTCGTCCATACAAAGATCTTGCATTGCGTCCATCATCCAATCCGTCTACTATTCCCAAATAACTAGATAAACTAACCTTTATGTTTTCAGGGTCTTGCCGTGGAAGAGTGTATCTTGGCTAAGCCGGCTCATCTTGGAACTTCCCCGTTCACAAGCATGAAACCAATCTTACCTCAACTCTCGCTTGGCTCACCACAGCTAAGGTTCCAAGTCATCATAGTTTTCAGAAATAATTTCGGTTTGGAACTCAACATCCTTGAGCACTGTCCGTAACTGGATCAAGCATGCTCTGATACCAACTTGTAAGACCCGATCCCGGCCGACTAGGCCGCGGTCGATGCCTCACGTCGCTCAGTCCATACCCGGACCGAACCTCTAAAAATTTTGCCCTTTATTTAAAATATTGCCCATTGGCGAGGGCTAACTCAGATCCTAGCTCAAGACTACCTTAGTCATTCCCTAGCTAGATCCTTTCAACTTATGCACAGCGGAATAGTATCTACTTAACCATTGGTCTATAACCAATATAATACTTGTCTGGTCGAATCACCTCGGCTAATGGTTAGTATACTCAACTACCAGCTAGCTCCAAGGTCAATCCCGAACCCAAATCAAGGCATACAAATCTGAGGTTCCATTCCCCTAACCATTCTATCTAGATCTATGCAACATTGCTAGATCATACCTTTGCCACACCCATGGAGCTTGTTAGCTCATCGGCCCAGCTACTCTAGCTGAATGAACTCATAAACCAGCTGATCGAGCTGTCACACTCGAACTGAGCTAGGACCGAGCTATGGCCAGCTGCCATATACTGCGTCCAGCTCCTTTACACACACAAAACAACTCCCTTAGGTACTTAGTCATTCAGCCAACCATCCCCACAGACATAAGTAACCCTTGAGAAGTCTTCAAACAGCTAAGGACATGCATCTGGCCCTTACCGGCTCATGCACTGTCCCACATCCTTTTGCCTTATCAACTTATGATACCAAGTCCAGCTCATGGACTAACAATACCCATCAGATCCTGAGTCAATCAACCAACCACCCCACATGACTCAGAACTTATGAGTCTTCATACTTCCTAATCAGTCATGGAACCATGTCCCACTGAACCTGATTAGTGTTGCTCTTACCACCGGTGCATCCTTCGACCAATCAGATCAGACACCTTGATCTATCATCCAAGGATCAGGTCGTCCATCCTTGCCCATGATCAGATCACACACGGCCTGCCTTACCAACACCAAGGTTGATAACCAGCAATTCCTTATGATCAATATCATAAGTGACAATATGTTCCAGCACACAAACATATATCAGATATCCTAACACAAGGATCTGACCCCAATATGCCCTCAGGTGCAATTTCGACCCCAAGCAAACCTGCTCCAAAAATCAATTAAAATTCATGACAGTTCATGATAAATCATAACTAAGAGAATGGTCCAATCAGATTTCCCAGAACCGGCCTCCATCCCATAGATCTCGGCCAAGATCAGCCGAACCGGCCCAAGGGACCATCTCTAAATCAATCAGATAAAAATCCCCAAATACCATGATAATTCATGATAATTCACCACTAAGAGGATTCTAAAGTCAGATCGCCATAAATCCATCAGGAAGTAGGAGATCCAGACTTAGCTGCCAAACCAAGGCCATGGAGGGTTCTTCTGAACCGGCCAAGCCATGGTTCAGTGCTACTATGTCTAATCATCAATCTCAATCATAAGAAGAAGGAATAATATGATTAATAATCATAAAACAGAGTAAGGTGTAACTGCAGGACCAGATCTGCCCATAGTGTACTAGACTATGTCAAATGGTCTGCAGTCCCCACCTGTTACCTCATCAGGGGCGTCCATGCTCCTCCTAGCACGCCTTCATCAAACCCTTATCACATACTCCCAGTATTGATAAGATCTAACCATGCTGGCCCTTTTCGTGGACTGTTCGGGTGATTTTGGCCCACAGGGGCTGTCTGTTCAGTACACACAGGACGTCCGTGGGTGTCCATCAGCACACACAGGACGTCCTTGGCTGTCCATAAGTACACACATGACATCTGTGGCTGTCTGTGTGTGTCTGTGTGTGTCCGTCAGCACACACATGACGTCTGTGTCTGTCCATCAGTACACATATCAGCACGTTGGTCGTTGGACTCAGCACTCTGGCCCTTCCCGTGGACTGTTCGGGTGATTTTGGCCCACGTGGGCTGTCTGGTCAGTACGCACAGGACGTCTGTGGCTGTCCGTGTGTGTCCGTCTGTGTCCGTCAGCACACACAGGACGTTCGTGTCTATCCATCAGTTCACATATCAGCATGTTGGTTTGTGGACTCCACATGATGGCCCTTCCCGAGGACTGTTTGGGTTATTTCGGCCCATGTGGGCTGTCAGTTCAGTAAACACAGGACGTCCGTGGGTGTCCGCCAGCACACACAGGACGTCCGTGGCTGTCCGTCAGCACACACAGGACGTCTGTGGCTGTCCGTGTGTGTCCGTGTGTGTCTGTGGGTGTCCTCCAGCACACATGACGTTCGTGGCTGTCAGTGGCTGTCTGTCAGCACACACAGGACGTCCATGTGTGTCCGTCAGCACACACAGGACGTCCATGTGTGTCCGTCAGCACACACAGGCGTCCATGTGTGTCCGTCAGCACACACAGGACGTCCATGTGTGTCCGTCAGCACACAAAGGACGTCCATCAGTACACATATCAGCACGCTGGCCCTTCCCGTGGACTGTTCGGGTGATTTTGGCCCAAGTGGGCTGTCTGTTCAGTACAAAAAGGACGTACGTGGGTGTACGTCAGCACACACAAGATGTCCGTGGGTGTCCGTCAGCACACACATGACGTCCGTGGCTGTCCGTGTCTGTCCGTGTGTGTCCGTCAGCACACACAGGACGTCCGTGTCTGTCCATCAGTACACATATCAGCACGTTGGTTCTTGGACTCCACATGCTGGCCCTTCCCGTGGACTGTTTGGGTAATTTTGGCCCACGTGGGCTGTCTGTTCATTACACACAAGACTTCCGTAGGTGTCCGCCTGTCACGCCCCCAATCCTGGAAAGGATTGTCAGGACGGCCATGGTCGAAAAAGAAGGTTAAGAACATAAGGAAACTTAGACTTAACCTTATATAAGCTAAGAGACAGCTAGGACGAGTAAGACGGTAACTGGACGAACTAGACGAGTAGCTCGACCAGCTCAATGAAGCTAGGTTTAGTCCTGATTTCGACCATTCCGGTGAATTTTCATCCCGCGATCAATCCCAAATATTTTTCTACTCCCGTTCTGATTCTCTAAATATTTTTAATAAACTCCAGATGAATACTGAAATCCTCTGAAAATATTTCCCAAGCCTCCGGCTTCTTCCAATAATTTTGAAAAACCGAAATTAAGGTTTTCGACCAACTTCGGGTTTTCCCGTCGTGCTTGCTTCCCGTCCTGCTTACTCCCGTCATGCTTCCAAATTATAATATCTCTGAAATAATATTCTGGTGATAGATGTGAAGTTTCGCGGAAAACTTAGTGGCTAAGAAACGTCGGGTTTCTGAAACTTCGAGCTTCTAAACCGTCGTGCTTCCAAAAATGTGATTCTTCCAAAATCTTCGTCTGATCAATCTAAGAGTCTTCTAAGAAAGGTAGAGCAGCTTAATTTGTCTCATGGTTCACTCACGATCCATTCTTCGACCACATCCTACTTCGAACTTCTCGGTTGGCCCGTACCGCCCGCGGTTCGATCATCAAGTTGTTGCTCGACCAATCTTCTGTCTTCTCCGAACCATGCTAAGTTTTGTGTGATCAAAACTCAACATTACTCCAAATATGTAATCTCCCAAAAGCTTGGCTCCAGATTCTGACTTTCCCTTGCTCGACCATTTTATCCCGAAGGGCGGGTTATCACATTCTTCCCCCCTTAATAGAATTCGTCCTCGAATTCTTAGTTGTCCAATGGCTCAGCTTCACGACATGTTCATCCCCTTGATGAAAATTTTCCTTGGATCACTTGTCTCGCGGTCTTGATCACTTGATGTGCTTCTTTATTGGTTTGCCCTTGGTTTCCTCCTTTCGGTTTCTCTGGTCTCCACCCAAACTTCTGGTTCTAAACTCACTCCGTCTTGATACATCTCAAAGCATTCCTTTAGTCTTGAATCCGTCCTTCACTTCTTGATTTCCCATGCTTCACTCATTCTTAACTCATCTCCATATCGCTTCACTCTCATGCTGAATTCATATTCATATTGCTTCACCGTATCTACTGCTCTCCCATGAGTCTCTTTCTCAAAGTTGCCACAAAACTCTTCACTTGATGAATACTGAATCGTCTTCTTGCATTTACTCTGCCATAACGCGCACCATCTTTGCTTCTGATCACTGAAACCTTTCTTTTCCCAAAACTGATGAAGTCCTTTCTCAACGAAGTCTTGTTCATACTTGTCCAGTCCATACCACTGTCCAGTCCCTCTGAATCTCTCTCTCTTCACTTTGGGTTTTTAGCCTTGAACTCTTTTCACTTTAAGGTTTCCATTCCTTAAAGTTCCGATCAGCGAACACACAAGCCGCAAATCAAAAGAACACTTCACATGCAAGTTAGTAGACAATTAATCAAATAATCTACTAACCCAGCAAATACTAACAATTCAACCTAACTGCAATTCTAACCAGAAACCTAACAGTTCTACCGAAGCAACCTAACAGTTCTAGATTCCACTATCTCAATCCTAATTCCTAAAACCACAAATCCTATCGCTGGACGTGACCGGTTTCCCTAGTGCCTTTTGTGACTCAATTTGACTCGATAAATATTTAAAACCGATTAAATCATGAGTTCCGGAAGCATGGACGAAATCATGCTCTGATACCACCTCTGTAACACCCCCGAACCGTCCTAAGCATAGGTCGACCCACCGGCCAACAATCAAACAAGAACATGACCGACGGACGACCCACACCAAGGGTTGGAGATGAAAGGCCAACCGGCCAGCCAACAATCAAACAAGAACATGACTGACCGTCCAACCAAACACCATGGTCCGGAAGCGCTACGTGACGGGCTAGGGACAATCCGGTCAGAGTCACAAATTTTACTCCACGACCTAGACCAGTTCATCCACTAACTCATCCCGCTGCGTCAAGGCATAAGGCTTTGCAACCCATACCTAGAGTTAGCGTTTTCCGTTAGATCAAGGCCTAAGGCTTTTCAACCCGTACCTCGACCTAACGTTGTGTTAGACCGGACTAGTCAAATATCAGAGTACTCATGAAGCGCATATAAAACAATTACTTTTATTGATTCAAGAAATATTCATACATTGAATAATTCAAGACTGGGCCCGGCCTAATGCCAAATCGAGTCAACATAACACAATTCACAATACCGTTTACAAAAGGCATGAAAATCTACACCGGCGGTCCTTACCTAAAGCGACCTGCAAAAAGGACAACGGAGTTGGATGAGTAACCTAATGTTACTCAGTGAGCTGGCGGCCTCTACCCGGAACCTAGACTCTACCCAGACAACCCAAAATAACAATCAATCTAGCCCTAGCATGCAATAAAAGCTAAGGCTAAGCAAACCGTTACTAAGTTAGACTTGGCCTCCTGCCATGATCTAGCTTCAAGTAACGGGAACCTGCATTAAAACAAGTCAACAAACAATCCCTAGTTAACCATATATACGCCTGAGTTCAGTACTCATGTAGTGTTAGACACTTAGACTATACAAGTATCACTAGTCGATCGACCAACAATCAAACAAGAACATGATCGGCCAACCAATGATACCGCATAGCATTAATATCCACCACCCTTTACAAGCAATCCCTCAAACACATACAGGCCAACGTCAGGCCTACAATAACCAAATACACACCAAGCCTAATCCGGTACCTAAGCCAGACTTAGGACTTAATGTCAGAACCTGCAAGCAAATCAATCAACCACAAACACAATCACACTAATAAGACTATGAGTAACTACGACTCGATCTAACTTGTAACACCGTATATCGGTGCTACACTAACTCGAGGGTACCATAACCCTCTACGACACTCTAACACAACACTCTAACCTGGGCCCTGGTGACATCGTGTTCCTCCTCTCTATCGGCAATATCCTATCTCCCTACCACAAAGGCCAGAAGAAGGAACTTTCAACCGACCGCGGCCCACAGTCATTCGGCCACCGCGCGACAGCCCATAGGCCTTTGGGTCTCTGCCACATTACACCGTCGTGTAATACTCAGCCATAGTACATAACACCGTTCGTCTGAGTCTTCCCGATCCAGCGAATAAGGGGTTTCCTTGAACCCGCTGGGTACGAGGCCGAGGAAACACTAATCACCCCTACACAAGCCTAGTATGGGCGGGTCACGCACATACTGTCGGCACACTCACACAACACAAACTCAATCTAGAACCTAACCTAAAGATAAAGTTCCAGATCCTAACTAGACACGACTCCACAAGACTAACCATAGTACCAGTAGTCCGGCCTATATGGCCTAAGACCCTTAGTACTAATAACTAAACAATAATATCAATACTAAACAAATAAATCAAACCATTACCCAGATAGTCCAGCCTCCCGCTGAGAAACTATCTTTAAAGATAACGGGAACCTGCACTCAACCATATCAACACGCAAGAATAGAAAACATGATGCATCCTAGCCCTTGTCCTAGTCAGGTTATTAACTCAGTCTTAATTCCATTCATCTCAGCTTAGCCCTTGCTAAACTGAGTCCGGTTCCATTAATAAAATAACCCTAAGGACTCTACCATTCAATAACGTGATCATTCTACTCTATATGCGACTCAATCTACCCTAAATTTCAAGTGGAATTCAAACAAACCAACTCACAGTGTTCTAGGCGAGAAGCTGCTTGTTGATTGGAGAGGACTTGGCCAAAACCCAAGGGACGCCTTGACTGGACTGGACTGATCTTGATTTGGACAGAATCTTGGCTTCACCATGAAGAAGCTGACAGGCCTCGACAGACTGATCTGGACACGGACAGAACCTCCTCTAGCTTCTGGAGAGTTCTTCGGACTTCCCGGCGGAGTATTGAGCAGAACTTCGACTGATCTGAACTTGTGGATCTGATCTAATCTTGGACAGCACCTCCACTTGATCACCAAAGGAAAAGAAAGGCTTGGATGGATTGAATTGGACAGAGCTTCCGCCTCACAATTGGATAGAATCGCCGATTGGACGGAACTGGCCTTCTCGGTGGAGTATTGGTCTTCAGAATCGACCATACTCTAGATCGACCACTTTCTTTCTCTCTCTCTCTCACTAGCCACGTTGACTTCCCATCTGAACTGATCTTCCCTTGATTGATCTTCAGTTGGACAGAACCTTCCCAAGGCGATAACTCAAAATCAGTAGAGAACTGATCTCGAAAACACTCTAAAACTCTCGAAATAGTTCGGAATCACTTGCTTTCTTTTTCTACTTTTCTCTCATGTTTTTAACTGGGTTTGGAAATGTCTGGATGTGAAGAAATGAGCTGGGGTCGTGGGGTATTTATAGGAGACACCAGCCAATAACCTTCAGGTTGGTGGCAGCCCGTGTGTCGCTCCGCATGGCTCCAGACGCATGCACGGCGACACCTCGTGCTCCACATGGCTGGCTGCATGTCCAGGACACATGAAGGATGCCACCACTCCTCCCAGATGTCAGGCTGCATGACTGGAGCTCATGCAAGGCGCCACACATCCTCACACATGTCGATCAGCATGCTTCGATTGCATGCGTCGCGACATCTCGTGCTTGGCCGATCCACCTCGTGCTCCACATGGCTTGCTGCATGTCCAGGACACATGCAGGACGCCAAAACTCCTCCCAGATGTCAGGCTGCATGACTGGAACTCATGCAAGGCGCCACAGCATCACACACATGGCTGGCCGCATGCTTCGGTTCCATGCGCGGAGACACGTCGTGCTTGGTCGATCCACCTCGTGCTTCTACATGTCAAGCTGCATGTGCAGCTTCCATGCACGTCTACACCTCCTCCTTTTGTTGACACTCAGCTGCTGATGTGATAGACAGAAAGTCCTGGTCAAATGCATAGAGACACCTCGAGCTTCTTGGTTCATTCGCATGATTTCGACCATTCCGGTGAATTTTCATCCCGCGATCAATCCCAAATATTTTTCTACTTCCGTTCTGATTCTCTAAATATTTTTAATAAACTCCAGATGAATACTGAGATCCTCTAAAAATATTTCCCGAGCCTCCGGCTTCTTCCAATAATTTCGAAAAACCGAAATTAAGGTTTTCGACCAACTTCGGGTTTTCCCGTCGTGCTTGCTTCCCGTCCTGCTTACTCCCGTCATGCTTCCAAATTATAATATCTCTGAAATAATATTCTGGTGATAGATGTGAAGTTTCGCGGAAAACTTAGTGGCTAAGAAACGTCGGGTTTCTGAAACGTCGAGCTTCTAAACCGTCGTGCTTCCAAAAATGTGATTCTTCCAAAATCTTCGTCTGATCAATCTAAGAGTCTTCTAAAAAAGGTAGAGCAGCTTAATATGTCTCATGGTTCCCTCACGATCCATTCTTCGACCACATCCTACTTCGAACTTCTCGGTTGGCCCGTACCGCCCGCGGTTCGATCATCAAGTTGATGCTCGACCAATCTTCTATCTTCTCCGAACCATGCTAAGTTTTGTGTGATCAAAACTCAACATTACTCCAAATATGTAATCTCCCAAAAGCTTGGCTCCAGATTCTGACTTTCCCCTGCTCGACCATTTTATCCCGAAGGGCGGGTTATCACAACGCCAATGTACAGAAGGAGTAGAAGAAGAATTGGATGAAGAGAATGAGAAGAATAGGACACAATCCAAACGCCCATGGCTATACCGGTTCGGACTGTCCGATTGTCTTAGCCGATGAGTCGGTGGTTACCCCACTGACCCTATCTGACTGAACCACGGCTTTGGAGTCCTTCTCCAGACCTTTCTCTATGCCTTGGGTATTCATAACCACACGGCCTCCTCTCTCCTAAACCGTTCTCCTTGCCAGAGATACAAAACCACCACGACCGGCCCTTTTCTGGCCGATCTCTTGGCCGGTACTCTCTCTCTCTCTCTCTCTCTACGTTTTTCTATGAGCATTTTACTCTGGAATTGGATAATGAAACCAACAGGAGAGGCCCCATATTTATAGAAAACGAGGGGGCAAGTCTTGCCCCACGAAAAGGCATGACTTGCTAGCGAACAGGCACCATCGGCCAAGGGTTGTGCCCTCTAGGCCACTTGCATCCCATCGCCCTTTCTGATTGGGTTTGGGGTCGGTCATAAGCCCAACCCACGCCCCAAGCCTCCTGGACTTAGCCCACGGCCTTGTCCAAAGACCCAACAGCCCATGGCCTCATGGCCGGACCTCACAGCCCGCCACTGACCCGGACCCGGACCATCGGCCTAAAGCCCGAACAGTCCGTCTAGCTGAGATGAGCTGACTCTCAGCTGTCTCAGCTGAGTGAGCTAGTAGTCCAGCTAGTGGAGCTGACTTAGTAGGGACTGAGCTGGAGTGAACTAAACCTAGCTTCGTTGAGCTGGTTGAGCTACTCGTCTACTTCGTCCAGTTACCGTCTTACTCGTCCTAGCTGTCTCTTAGCTTATATAAGGTTAAGTCTAAGTTTCCTTATGTTCTTAACCTTCTTTTTCGACCATGGAACGCTTGCCTTGATGTCCTAAGACTGGCTGGTACGTTTCCTCGAACCATGGCCGTCCTGACAATCCTTTCCAGGATTGGGGGCGTGACAGGCGGACACCTACGGATGTCTTGTGTGTACTGAACAGACAGCCCACATGGGCCCAAATCACCCAAACAGTCCACGGGAAGGGCCAGCATGCGGAGTCCAAGAACCAACGTGCTGATGTGTGTACTGATGGACAGACACGGACGTCCTGTGTGTGCTGGCGGACACAGACGGACACACACGAACAGCCACGGATGTCATGTGTGTGCTGGCGGACACCCAAGGACATCCTGTGTATACTAACCAGACAGCCCACGTGGGCCAAAATCACCCGAACAGTCCACGGGAAGGGTCAGCGTGCTGAGTCCAACGACCAATGTGCTGATATGTGTACTGATAGACAGCCACGGACGTCCTGTGTTTGCTGATGGACACACACAGACACACACGGACAGCCCCGGATGTCCTGTGTGTGCTGACGGACACACACGGACAGCCCCGGATGTCATGTGTGTGCTGATGGACACCCACAGACGTCATGTGTGTACTGAACAGACAGCCAATGTGGGCTAAAATCACCCAAGCAGTCCACGGGAAGGGTCAGCGTGCTGACTCCAAGGATCAACGTGCTGATATGTGTACTGAAGGACAGTCACGGACGTCCTGTGTGCGCTAAAAGGACACACACGGACAGCCCCGGACGTTCGGTGTGGGCTGACAGACACACACCGATGTCTTGTGTGTGCTGACGGACACCCACAGACGTCCTGTGTGTACTGAACAGACAGCCCACGTGGGCAAAATCACCCAAACAGTCCACGGGAAGGGCCAGCGTGCTGAGTCCAAGGACCAACGTGCTGATATGTGTACTGATGGACAGCCACAGACGTCCTGTGTGTGCTAACGGACACACACGGACAGACACGGACAGCCACGTACGTCATGTGTGTGCTGACGGACACCCACGGACGTCCTGTGTGTGCTGACGTACACCCACGTACGTCCTTTTTGTACTGAACAGACAGCCCACTTGGGCCAAAATCACCCGAACAGTCCACGGGAAGGGCCAGCGTGCTGATATGTGTACTGATGGACGTCCTGTGTGTGCTGACGGACACACATGGACGTCCTGTGTGTGCTGACGGACACACATGGACGTCCTGTGTGTGCTGACAGACACTCACTGACAGCCACGAACGTCATGTGTGCTGACAGACACTCACTGACAGCCACGAACGTCATGTGTGCTGGCGGACACCCACAGACACACACGGACACACACGGACACACACGGACAGCCACGGACGTCCTGTGTGTGCTGACGGACAGCCACGGACAGCCACGGACGTTCTGTTGTGCTGGCGGACACCCACGGACGTCCTGTGTTTACTGAACAGACATCCCACGTGGCCAAAATCACCCAAATAGTCCTCGGGAAGGGCCATCATGCGGAGTCCACAAACCAACATGCTGATATGTGAACTAATGGATAGACACGGACGTCCTGTGTGTGCTGACGGAGACAGACGGACACACACGGACAGCCACGGACGTCCTGTGCGTACTGACCAGACAGCCCACGTGGGCCAAAATCACCCGAACAGTCCACGGGAAGGGCCAGAGTGCTGAGTCCAACGACCAACGTGCTGATATGTGTACTGATGGATAGACACAGACGTCATGTGTGTGCTGATGGACACACACAGACACACACATACAGCCACAGATGTCATGTGTGTACTTATGGACAGCCAAGGACGTCATGTGTGTGCTGATGGACACCCACGGACGTCCCGTGTGTACTGAACAGACAGCCCACGTGGGCCAAAATCACCCGAACAGTCCACGGGAAGGGCCAGCGTGCTGATATGTGTACTGATGGATAGATATGGGCGTCCTGTGTGTGCTGATGGATAGCCACGAACACCCATGGACTTCCTGTGTGTGCTGGCGGACACCCACAGACGTCCTTTGTGTACTGAACTGACAGCCCACGTGGGCCAAAATCACCCAAACAGTCCACGGGAAGGGCTAGGGTGCTGAGTCCAAGTACAAAAGTGATGATATGTGTACTGATGGACAGCCACGGACGTCCTGTGTGTACTGACGGACACACACGGACACACATGGACAGCCACGGACGTCATGTGTGTGCTGACGGACACACACGAACGTCCTGTGTGTGCTGACGGACACCCACAGACGTCCTGTGTGTGCTGACGGACACACACAGACACACACGGACAGTCACAGACGTCCAATGTGTGCTGACGGACAGCCACAGACAGCCCACGTGGGCCAAAATCACCCAAACAGTCCACGTAAGGGCCAGCGTGCTGAGTCCAAGGACCAACGTGCTGATATGTGTACTGATGGACAGCCACATACGTCCTGTGTGTGCTCACGGACACACGCAGACACACACGGACGTCTTGTGTGTACTGACAGACACAGATGGACGTCCTGTTTGTGCTGACGGACAGCCACTGATAGCCACGAACGTCCTGTGTGTGCTGGCGGACACCCACAGACACACATGGACACACACGGACAGCCACGGACGTCCTGTGTGTGCTGACGGACAGCCACGAATGTCCTGTGTGTGCTGGCGGACACCCACGGACGTCCTGTGTGTATTGAACAGACAGCCCACATGGGCCAAAATCACCCAAAGAGTCCACAGGAAGGGCCATCGTGCAGATTCCAAGAACTAGTGTGCTGATATGTGAACTGATGGACAGACACGGATGTCATGTCCCCGATCCTGGATAGGATCGTCCGGACGGACTACGGTGCGAGGAAACGCACCATTCAGGTGATATGACCTATAGACAAGTATATCATGGCCTGAAGGTAAGGTTAAGGGCATCAGGAAGCTAAGGCATAGCTAATCCAAGAAGGAGACAAGCTCAAAGGAGCTGGAACAGCGAGCTGGTAGCTGGACAAGATCCAGGTGAAGCTCGATGAAGTGAGTGATCAGAATGGATCACGGGAAAACTAAGTCTAGGTCTGGAAATTAACCAAGGGACTTAGAAGGATTGAAGAAGATAAAGGAAGCAAGCTGGACACAGTTCATGACAGCTGGGCGATGCAGTAAGCAAGCTCGACCAGCTAGGTGAAATGTAGTGCAGCTCGGTGTAGCTCACTGAAGTGTAGGTCAGCTCCCTGAGCTGGATGGTCTAGCTGACTCAGCTGTATCAGCTGGGAATCAGCTCAACTCAGCTGGACTGAGTGTTCGAGTCTTGGGTAGTTGGTTCGGGTCGGGACAGTGACCAGGCCATGTGGATGACCCATGTGTACCAATGGGCTGGAGGGCTCTTGTGGTTGGGTCATGGGCGTGGGCAATCAGTCTGGGCCTTGTTTGGACTTGTCCAGGAGTGGTTTGGCAGTTCCAGGGCGTGTGGTAACTGCCATAAGCGAAAGGGTGCAATCTGTACCATTGATATAATCAATGGCCAGAAATGATACCGAAGGGATGCAATGGTTAAGAAGTAACCACCCCTTCTCCTATGTAAGGAAGGCAAGTCCGTGCCTTTGCAGGCACGCCAGGGATTCCTTCTACACCCTGAAACCCAAAGAATCCACAGAAGAAATACAGAGAGTTGGTCGGATTCCCAATCCAAGACCCATGGTGGTGTGAAGGCCATAAAGAGACAGTTTTGGGGCAGATCAAGGGGGAAGTTGAGAACGACCCTCTGAACGGTTTTGATCATTGTTAACAACACCCAAAGCCTTATCTGGAGCCTGTGAACACACGAAAATGGTGAGGAAAGGAGGGAGTTGGCCGGAATCCATTCCCAAGGGCCAATGCAGCCTTAAAGGGAGATTGGTGTGGAAAGCAGTTTCATGGAAAACAAAGAGGGAAGTGATGCACGACCTTTGGATGGTAATTGATCATGGATGATCATGTCTAAGGCTTCCTCTGTGTCTTGGGAACACACGCAATTGGTTAAGAGAGAAGGGGGAAGGCTTGACTCCACTCTCATAGGCATGAACAGCCTTGAAGATGGATGCCGTATAGAAACTGGTTTCATGGAAGTTCCATGGAATGAGGGATGGGCACGAACCATGGTTAGATCTTATCAATACTGGGAGTATGTGATAAGGGTTTGATGAAGGCGTGCTAGGAGGAGCATGGACGCCCCTGATGAGGTAACAGGTGGGGACTGCAGACCATTTGACATAGTCTAGTACACTATTAGACATAGTAGCACTGAACCATGGCTTGGCCGGTTCAGAAGAACCCTCCATGTCCTTGGTTTGGCAATCTGACTTTGGAATCCTCTTAGTGGTGAATTATCATGAATTATCATGGTATTTGGGGATTTTTATCTGATTGATTTAGAGATGGTCCCTTGGGCCGGTTCGGCTGATCTTGGCCGAGATCTATGGGATGGAGGCCGGTTCTGGGAAATCTGATTGGACCATTCTCTTAGTTATGATTTATCATGAACTGTCATGAAATTTAATTGATTTTTGGAGCAGGTTTGCTTGGGGTCGAAATTGCACCTGAGGGCATATTGGGGTCAGATCCTTGTGTTAGGATATCTGATCATATGTTTGTGTGCTGGAACATATTGTCACTTATGATATTGATCATAAGGAATTGCTGGTTATCAACCTTGGTGTTGGTAAGGCAGGCCGTGTGTGATCTGATCATGGGCAAGGATGGACGACCTGATCCTTGGATGATAGATCAAGGTGTCTGATCTGATTGGTCGAAGGATGCACCGGTGGTAAGAGCAACACTAATCAGGTTCAGTGGGACATGGTTCCATGACTGATTAGGAAGTATGAAGACTCATAAGTTCTGAGTCATGTGGGGTGGTTGGTTGATTGACTCAGGATCTGATGGGTATTGTTAGTCCATGAGCTGGACTTGGTATCATAAGTTGATAAGGCAAAAGGATGTGGGACAGTGCATGAGCCGGTAAGGGCCAGATGCATGTCCTTAGCTGTTTGAAGACTTCTCAAGGGTTACTTATGTCTGTGGGGATGGTTGGCTGAATGACTAAGTACCTAAGGGAGTTGTTTTGTGTGTGTAAAGGAGCTGGACGCAGTATATGGCAGCTGGCCATAGCTCGGTCCTAGCTCAGTTCGAGTGTGACAGCTCGATCAGCTGGTTTAAGAGTTCATTCATCTAGAGTAGTTGGGCCGATGAGCTAACAAGCTCCGTGGGTGTGGCAAAGGTATGATCTAGCAATGTTGCATAGATCTAGATAGAATGGTTAGGGGAATGGAACCTCAGATTTGTATGCCTTGATTTGGGTTCGGGATTGACCTTGGAGCTAGCTGGTAGTTGAGTATACTAACCATTAGCCGAGGTGATTCAACCAGACAAGTATTATATTGGTTATAGACCAATGGTTAAGTAGATACTATTCCGCTGTGCATAAGTTGAAAGGATCTAGCTAGGGAATGACTAAGGTAGTCTTGAGCTAGGATCTGAGTTAGCCCTCGCCAATGGGCGATATTTTAAATAAAGGGCAAAATTTTTAGAGGTTCGGTCTGGGTATGGACTGAGCGACGTGAGGCATCGACCGCGGCCTAGTCGGCCGGGATCGGGTCTTACAAGTTGGTATCAGAGCATGCTTGATCCAGTTACGGACAGTGCTCAAGGATGTTGAGTTCCAAACCGAAATTATTTCTGAAAACTATGATGACTTGGAACCTTAGCTGTGGTGAGCCAAGCGAGAGTTGAGGTAAGATTGGTTTCATGCTTGTGAACGGGGAAGTTCCAAGATGAGCCGGCTTAGCCAAGATACACTCTTCCACGGCAAGACCCTGAAAACATAAAGGTTAGTTTATCTAGTTATTTGGGAATAGTAGACGGATTGGATGATGGACGCAATGCAAGATCTTTGTATGGACGACCTGGACAAGGGAAGTAACATGGACCAGAGAGTGGCTTAGGTTGAAAGAAACGTGCAGCACTCTCTTGGAGGTAAATGTTATCCCTTGGTGGCCGTTCAAAACAAGTGAGCATATGCAATGTTCATGTTAGTCTAAGGGAGACGCTACATGGCTAGTACATGAGTGGGCTTGTGATCAGATGGATCAGCTTGGACTCAGTGTAAGTCAAGGTAGGATTCCTTAAGATTGAGTGAATGGAATGGATCAATTCCAAGAGGAATTGGAAACACGATGTTAAGTATCTTAGTATGATGAGGATTGAGGTATATTATAAACACTTTTGTGAATGGTATGGGACGTTCACAGATGTGTGATGCTTTGGAGAATGGTATGGGACATTTTCCAAATGTGTGATCAAACCGAGATCCTACTCATCTAAGTACTTAATGATCGGTGGTGTGGAAACACACGTACTTTTCGATACTGTAACTGCACATAGTGTTGTGTGTCCAGGAATGATTGGAAAAGGTTTGTTCCAGTATGGAACATGGGATGGTCCTGAACGAGTGAGTGCGGCCGGAGGGCAAGTTATGAATACACTCGGTCTGGTTAAGGACATCCCTGTGGTGATCTTGGATAGGCCGATGCCTATAGATCTGATTGTTGTCCCCCTCAACCATCATGAAGTGATCTTGGGCATGGACTGGTTAGGAAAGTATCAGGCAACTCTCGATTGTCACCGGGGAAGGGTGCAACTTGAGAACGAGTTTGGACCCCCGATTAAGTACCAAGGAATCAAGCCAACCTCTTGTAGTTTGGTGGTTTCAGCAGTCCAAGTAGAACGGATGCTTGGAAATGGTTGTGAGGCCTTTTTGGCTACCATTTACACTGATGAGGTTGTAGGGGCCTGTGACCCAGAGGGTATACCATTGGTTCGGGAATTTCAGGATGTGTTTGGGGCACTACAGGGCATTACCCCTGATAGGGCTGACCCATTCATCATTGAATTGGAACCTGGAACGTCCCCATTATCTAAAAATCCATATAGAATGGCACCAGCTCAGATGGCAGAGCTGAAGAAGCAACTTGAGGATTTGCTTGAGAAGGGGTTCATACGCCCTAGTGTATCACCTTGGGGAGCACCTGTAAGACCCGATCCTGGATTCCCCAATCCAACCAGACCGCGGCCTCACCAAACAATGCAACCAGTTTCATTTACATATTCAAGTTCAAGTGTTAAATAATTCTAAGTCTTTTTCAGAGTTTTGAGGTTCCAACATTCACACTTAAACAATCCAACATCGACTAGGGCAAATAGATATTCATAGATAATAACCAAGGTTCATACATCATTCATCATCCTAATAAATAGATCACACACTAGAATCGCATAAGTTCACAAGTTGCACAATAGGCTACAATAATTACACAATTTTCAGAATCAACCCAATCACCACACATCTTCCCATGGCCGCGGTCCTCATGGTGCTTTTCCCTTACCACGGTCCATTTCTGGTCCTGGATCCAACACAAACAAACACACAATCACAAGGTTAGATTACAAAACAAGAATCAGTTCACATTGCATGGTCGGATCCAATCTAGTCAAGAACAATCATCAAAAATGTCAAATCTGACCCCTTTAAAAAGAGATCCAAATACCAAATAAAATTCATGATATATCATGACAATTCAGAAGAAAAATATTCCCATAATCAGATTCAAAAGAACCGGCTCAGATCATAGTGATCTCGGCCATGAACAGCCCACACAAGAACAAGGGGCTTTCATGGGGATTTGATCAGGCCAAGGCCTTAAGATCGATAGATCCTTCCCTGTAATATCATAAAACAATCCATAGTACAATATATATGAATAAAACAGAGTAGAAGAAGTCAGAGTAAGGAGTGGCCAATCGATCCAAACCGGCCAGACTCACACGGCCATCATCCGCGGCCTTGTCCGGTTACTCTTGGCCACACCTCTCACCTTAGGAGTTCGGTCTCCAGGGGTGACTTCCTTCTCTTTCTCCTTTGCCTTCTCCTTGTCTTTCTGCCTCAAATCCATCCTCTTGATCACACGCCCAAACATACAAGGAACACTCAAGAACAATCTCTTGGATCAAATCGACCAATCCAAGGTTTGTGTCTCTCTTTCTCTCTTGAATTTTCTCTGTGTTTCTCTCTGTGTGAAAGTGAGTAAAAATCGACCAGAATGGCAGAAATGAGAGAGAGAGGACGACTTAAACTGTCCCCAACCGCCTGGGCGAACAGTTACCAAAAATCACATCCCTTCTTCCCAAAACCGTCCCATAACCGTCCCATAACCGCCCATTGGCGGTTTCTCCCCTTTTCTTCCTTTGACAAATCGATCACTGAGCCTCAGCTCACACTCTGGAAGCTTGCCCACTCCCTGTCCCAAGCCTAAGACCAATTTGGTCGAACCGTCCTGCACCCGGACCATCGGCTCGCCCAGTAACCGTCCCGGACTCGTCCACACTGATCCGAACCAGAACGCACCATTCACCGGATTGAGCTGACCTCCAGCTGTTCCCAGCTGAGTGAGCTAGTCCACCAGCTCCTGTGAGCTGAACAGATCATGGTGAACTGAATACCAGCTTAACCGAGCTGATTGAACTCAAACCAACACTCATCCAGCTGCCTAAACACTCACTCAACTCCTTTACCCTTGTTTCCATCGTATCCTGGTTAAGTCTCAGCTGACTGATGCCCTTAACCTTCATTCAGGACCATGATACGCTTGTCTCAAGGTCTAATGACCTGACTGGTGCGTCTCCCCGCACCATGGCCCGTCTGGGCGATCCTATCTAGGATCGGGGACATGACATGTCTCCCCGACTAACTTGGGATTCGTCCTCGAATCCATGTTAAGTGTTTCCTCAGGAAGAAATTGTATGTACCAATCCGGATACATAGCTTTCATTTTTGCTTCTGTTTCCCAAGTGATGAGGTCCTTACCATTGCAATCCCACATCACTTTGATCATGGGAACTGTCTTCTTTCTCATAGCTTTCTCTGACCGATCCACAATCCGAACCGGCAAGGTTTCCAAAGCCAGGTCCTTACCAAGGTCAGCAGGAATCTCGGGCAAGACAATGTCTTGTTCAGACAAGCATTTCCGGAGTTGGGATACATGGAACACATTGTGGTATGCATCCATTGCTGATAGCAAGTTCAACTTGTATGCCACTGCACCCACTCTCTCTATGATCCTGAATGGACCCAAGTACCTAGGATCCAGTTTCTTTCGTCCAGAAACCCTGGTCCTACCCTTAAAGGTAATCATCTTGAGATACACCAGGTCATTGACCTCAAACTCAAGATGTTTCCTACGCTTGTCTGCATAGCTCTTTTGGCGGTCCTGCACCTCTTTCATCTTCTCTTTGACCATCCTGATCTTCTCAGTGGTCTGTTCTACAATCTCAGGACCCAACATGCTACGCTCCCCCACTTGGGTCCAGCATAGGGGTGTCCTGCACGGCCTACCATACAAAGCCTCATATGGCGACATACCATGCTTGTATGGAAGCTGTTGTTGTAAGCAAACTCCACTAAGGGTAAGTGTTTTTCCAAGACTCTCCCGAGTCTAACACACACGCCCTTAGCATATCCTCCAAGGTTTGGATTGTCCTTTCAGACTGCCCATCCGTTTGAGGATGATAAGATGTGCATAGGCTATCACCTTCCCATGTTGTGTCAAAACACAACCAAGACCGGTTATGGACGCATCCGTATACACCACATAAGGCTGATCAGCCTCAGGCAACACCAGGACAGGTGCATTAGTCAACATGTTCTTGAGTGCTGCAAAACTTTTGGCACACTCCTCAGACCATGTTAACCTCACGTCCTTGCCTGTCAGCATAGTCATAGGTTGAGCTATGCTCGAGAACCCCTTGACATATTTCCTGTAATAACCAGCCAACCCTAAGAAGCTTCTAACTTCCGTAGCATTCTTTGGCTGTGGCCATTCCTGGATACATTTGATCTTATCTTTATCCACTGAGACCCCTTTATCAGACACCACATGTCGAAGAACTCAATGCTCTTCTGCCAGAAACTACACTTGCTTAGCTTAGCAAAGAGCTTCTGTTCTCTCAGGCGGCCCAACACCGCCCTAAGGTGTCTTAAATGGGGATCTGATGATACCCAGAGGCCAGGTCAATCTTGGAGAACCACTTGGCTCCACGGAGTTGATCCAACAACTCATCAATCCTGGGTAAAGGGTACTTGTTCTTCACAGTCACCCTGTTCAAACCCCTATAATCAATGCACAACCTAAAGGTACCATCCTTTTTCTTAACAAATAGGACTGGTGCTCCCCAAGGTGATACACTAGGGCGTATGAACCCCTTCTCAAGCAACTCCTCAAGTTGCTTCTTCAGCTCTGCCATCTCAGCTGGTGCCATTCTATATGGACTTTTTGATAATGGGGCCGTTCCAGGTTCCAATTCAATGATGAATGGGTCAGCCCTATCAGGGGGAATGCCCTGTAGTGCCCCAAACACATCCTGAAATTCCCGAACCAACGGTATACCCTCTGGGCACAGGCCCCTACAACCTCATCAGTGTAAATGGTAGCCAAAAAGTCCTCACAACCATTTCCAAGCATCCGTTCTACTTGGACTGCTGAAACCACCAAACTACAAGAGGTTGGCTTGATTCCTTGGTACTTAATCGGGGGTCCAAACTCGTTCTCAAGTTGCACCCTTCCCCGGTGACAATCTAGAGTTGCCCGATACTTTCCCAACCAGTCCATGCCCAAGATCACTTCATGATGCTTGAGGGGGACAACAATCAGATCTATAGGCATCGGCCTATCCAAGATCACCACAGGGATGTCCTTAACCAGACCGAGTAAGTTCATAACTTGCCCTCCGGCCGCACTCACTTGTTCAGGACCATCCCATGTTCCATACTGGAACAAACCTTTTCCTATCATACTTGGACTCACAAAACTATGTGTAGCTCCAGTATCAAATAATGTGTGTGTTTCCACACCACCAATACTTAAGGTCCCAACACAAGACCCATCAAAGTATATCTATCCATCCTAGGTTCCATACCATGCAATTCTACTGGAATTGTAAAAGTAGTAGTCTAGAATGTTACTACTGATCGCTTGGAAAGGCTGAGTCCCATCCACATCCTTGGATAGCTCATACACACGAGGTGTTGAGGTCTGGCCTCGTCCGTGGACTGGCCTGCTAGCCTCTCCACGTCCCTTACTTTGGTTGCCTTGCAACTTAGGGCAATCCCTGCAGTAGTGGCCCTTCTGGCCGCAGTGGTGACAGGTCCTGAACTCACCCAACGGGCTTGGACAATCCTTGGCTGAGTGATCCATCTTACCACATCCAGTACAGGCACCCATGGCCTTCCAGCACTCTCCACCGTGGTACCGACCACACTTAGGACACTATGACCTACCACTTGAGGTTTTACCCTCCTCGGTCGAGTCCCTCTTCCTCTTCTTGTCACCACTCTGACCCGAGGATACCACCACACTCTTCAGCTTCTGCTTACCCTCCTCGGTGAGGTTGGTCTCCAGCAAGGCCATCCTCTCAACCAACTCAGAAACCGTGTGGAACTTACAAACAGAACAGTACGTTCGAAGTTCCACCCTTAGGCCTCGGATGAACCTTCGGACTTGAACCTTCTCATCCTCCAGTTCTCTTCCCACATACCTCCTGAGTCGGTTGAACTCTTCTTCATACTCACGAACAGTCCTCCGTCCCTGAGTCAAGTCCAGGAACTTGGACTCCAAACGATCCCACGCCTCAGCAGGAAAGTACTTATGGTTGAACTCAACCTCAAAGTCAGCAAAGTGCTCAATGGTACCATTGGTACGCTTGTCCAAAGCTAACCACCAATTATGTGCATCTCCCTCCAGGAAGTGTACTGCTATGTCCTTCTGGTAATCCTCAGGACATCGTGTGGACTTGAAGTTTCAAACCAACCTGGTTCTCCACTCGTCCGCCTCCATAGGATCAACACTTCCAGCAAAGTGTTTGGTTCCCAACTTGGAGATATGCTCCAGCACCTTCAGGTAGTCCATACCATGCACTGGCCTGACCGGTGGGTCTATCTCAATCACCTCAGCCACACGGCCAGCACCAACATCAGCCACTCCAGCAGCAACCCGAACCGGGGGATTAGCCTGTCCCACGGACGAGTTCACCAATGGTGTGAACGCCTGTGTCAAGGAGGCTATCTGAGCTCCCATGATCTGCATAGCCTCCACCAAGCCCCTTATGGTCGGCTCAATGACCTCCTCGGCACCAGTGACCCGAACATTGTTTGCATCAACATTCTAGCCACTCCCAGCACCAACGTTTGACGACCCAGTATCGTCTCCATGGACTTGCTCTTGCTGCTCGTCCACATTAGTTTCATTAACCTCAGTAGGAAGAGTTGGACCCACTGGAAGTCCGGTTGCATTGTCCACCTGCTCCACCAGAGCGGGTAGCACTTTGGTTGGAATGGTTCCAGCTGGTAACACTCCGGTCTGTTCAGCACCATCCTGCCCCACTGCTCCAGACGCTCCAGTTGCCTCCTTTCCTTTCCGAGATTTATACCTTCTTGTACCCTTAGGAGTTACAAACACAAACAAAAGGTTAGTCCACAACTGAACACACAAACCTCAATCACTCCTAAGTTAATCAGTACAAAAGATTACTTAGAACCCAACTATCTCACCATGAGTCCAACCGGCCAAGTGTGTGGTGACCTAGGATAACCCAACAAATCCTAGAATCAAGAATGCTCTGATACCGACTTGTAAGACCCGATCCTGGATTCCCCAATCCAACCAGACCGCGGCCTCACCAAACAATGCAACCAGTTTCATTTACATATTCAAGTTCAAGTGTTAAATAATTCTAAGTCTTTTTCAGAGTTTTGAGGTTCCAACATTCACACTTAAACAATCTAACATCGACTAGGGCAAATAGTTATTTCATAGATAATAACCAAGGTTCATACATCATTCATCATCCTAATAAATAGATCACACACTAGAATCGCATAAGTTCACAAGTTCAACAATAGGCTACAATAATTACACAATTTTCAGAATCAACCCAATCACCACACATCTTCCCATGGCCGCGGTCCTCATGGTGCTTTTCCCTTACCACGGTCCATTTCTGGTCCTGGATCCAACACAAACAAACACACAATCACAAGGTTAGATTACAAAACAAGAATCAGTTCACATTGCATGGTCGGATCCAATCTAGTCAAGAACAATCATCAAAAATGTCAAATCTGACCCCTTTAAAAAGAGATCCAAATACCAAATAAAATTCATGATAAATCATGACAATTCAGAAGAAAAATATTCCCATAATCAGATTCAAAAGAACCGGCTCAGATCATAGTGATCTCGGCCATGAACAGCCCACACAAGAACAAGGGGCTTTCATGGGGATTTGATCAGGCCAAGGCCTTAAGATCGATAGATCCTTCCCTGTAATATCATAAAACAATCGATAGTACAATATATATGAAGAAAACAGAGTAGAAGAAGTCAGAGTAAGGAGTGGCCAATCGATCCAAACCGGCCAGACTCACACGGCCATCATCCACGGCCTTGTCCGGTTACTCTTGGCCACACCTCTCACCTTAGGAGTTCGGTCTCCAGGGGCGACTTCCTTCTCTTTCTCCTTTGCCTTCTCCTTGTCTTTCTGCCTCAAATCCATCCTCTTGATCACACGCCCAAACACATCAAGAACAATCTCTTGGATCAAATCGGCCAATCCAAGGTTTGTGTCTCTCTTTCTCTCTTGAATTTTCTCTGTGTTTCTCTCTGTGTGAAAGTGAGTAAAAATCGACCAGAATGGCAGAAATGAGAGAGAGAGGACGACTTAAACTGTCCCCAACCGCCTGGGCGAACAGTTACCCAAAATCACATCCCTTCTTCCCAAAACCGTCCCATAACCGCCCATTGGCGGTTTCTCCCCTTTTCTTCCTTTGACAAATCGATCACTGAGCCTCAGCTCACACTCTGGAAGCTTGCCCACTCCCTGTCCCAAGCCTAAGACCAATTTGGTCGAACCGTCCTGCACCCGGACCATCGGCTCGCCCAGTAACCGTCCCGGACTCGTCCACACTGATCCGAACCAGAACGCACCGTTCACCGGATTGAGCTGACCTCCAGCTGTTCCCAGCTGAGTGAGATAGTCCACCAGCTCCTGTGAGCTGAACAGATCATGGTGAACTGAATACCAGCTGAACCGAGCTGATTGAACTCAAACCAACACTCGTCCAGCTGCCTAAACACTCACTCAACTCCTTTACCCTTGTTTCCATTGTATCCTGGTTAAGTCTCAGCTGACTGATGCCCTTAACCTTCATTCAGGACCATGATACGCTTGTCTCAAGGTCTAATGACCTGACTGGTGCGTCTCCCTGCACCATGGCCCATCCGGGCGATCCTATCTAGGATCGGGGACATGACAGCACCAGTCCTATTTGTTAAGAAAAAGGATGGTAGCTTTAGGTTGTGCATTGATGATAGGGGTTTGAACAGGGTGACTGGGAAGAACAAGTACCCTTTACCCAGGATTGATGAATTGCTGGAATCATAAACCTTATTGTCCAGGAAGGACTTAAGGGAACAGAACAATCTGTTAGGACTCATGGTAGAGTGACCAGCCTAAAGATTGGAACATGTTCGCTAGGACTTGGCTGGTGCATCGAGTGGCTTGGAGATTGGTTGAATCTACTAAGACTTGAGTACTCAGTATGTTCCTAGGTACTGAATTTGATCTGGTCATGGAACTAGAGCGTTCTACATGGACTTGGTGTCTACTACGAACGCAACCTGGAGAGTTGGGTCAGTGACACAAGTCATGTCTTTGTATGGGTGCTTGATGGACCACTTGATAAGATTTTGGGTTAAATATCTATCAAGTGGGGGAGACTTGTTGTATATATGATGACCAAGAGGTGGTCAGTGAGAAGGAACAAGGTGGGAGATGCAACGAATTGATTAGAAAGAACCAATCGAGCATGCTCCATGTTCTGGGTACAAAGGAGTTCGGATGGAACCTTTGTCATGAGACAAGAGGTTAACACCACTGGATTCGAGGACGAATCCTTCGTAAGTGGGGGAGACTTGTCATGTCCCCGATCCTGGATAGGATCGTCCGGACGGACTGCGGTGCGAGGAAACGCACCATTCAGGTCATATGACCTAAAGACAAGTATATCATGGCCTGAAGGTAAGGTTAAGGGCATCAGGGAGCTAAGGCATAGCTAATCCAAGAAGGAGACAAGCTCAAAGGAGCTGGACAAGCGAGCTGGTAGCTGGACAAGATCCAGGTGAAGCTCGATGAAGTGAGTGATCAGAATGGATCATGGGAAAACTAAGTCTAGGTCTGGAAATTGACCAAGGGACTTAGAAGGATTGAAGAAGATAAAGGAAGCAAGCTGGACACAGTGTATAACAGCTGGGCGATGCAGTAAGCAAGCTCGACCAGCTAGGTGAAGTGTAGTGCAGCTCGGTGTAGCTCACTGAAGTGTAGGTCAGCTCCCTGAGCTGGATGGTCTAGCTCACTCAGCTGTATCAGCTGGGGATCAGCTCAACTCAGCTGGACTGAGTGTTCGAGTCTTGGGCAGTTGGTTCGGGTCGGGACAGTGACCAGGCCATGTGGATGACCCATGTGTACCAATGGGCTGGAGGGCTCTTGTGGTTGGGTCATGGGCGTGGGCAATCAGTCTGGGCCTTGTTTGGACTTGTCCAGGAGTGGTTTGGCAGTTCCAGGGCGTGTGGTAACTGCCATAGGCGAAAGGGTGCAATCTGTACCATTGATTAAATCAATGGCCAGAAATGATACCGAAGGGATGCAATGGTTAAGAAGTAACCACCCCTTCTCCTATATAAGGAAGGCAAGTCCGTGCCTTTGCAGGCACGCCAGGGCTTCCTTCTACACCCTGAAACACAAAGAATCCAGAGAAAAAATACAGAGAGTTGGTTGGATTCCCAATCCAAGACCCATGGTGGTGTGAAGGCCATAAAGAGACAGTTTTGGGGCAGATCTAGGGGGAAGTTGAGAACGACCCTCTGAACGGTTTTGATCATTGTTAACAACACCCAAAGCCTTATCTGGAGCCTGTGAACACACGAAAATAGTGAGGAAAGGAGGGAGTTGGCCGGAATCCATTCCCAAGGGCCAATGCAGCCTTAAAGGGAGATTGGTGTGGAAAGTAGTTTCATGGGAAACAAAGAGGGAAGTGATGCACGACCTTTGGATGGTGATTGATCATGGATGATCATGTCTAAGGCTTCCTCTGTGTCTTGGGAACACACGCAATTGGTTAGGAGAGAAGGGGGAAGGCTTGACTCCACTCTCAAAGGCATGAACAGCCTTGAAGATGGATGCAGTATAGAAACTGGTTTCATGGAAGTTCCATGGAAGGAGGGATGGGCACGAACAATGGTTAGATCTTATCAATACTGGGAGTATGTGATAAGGGTTTGATGAAGGCGCGCTAGGAGGAGCATGGACGCCCCTGATGAGGTAACAGGTGGGGACTGCAGACCATTTGTCTGGTACACCATAGGCAGATCTGGTCCTGCAGTTACACCTTACTCTGTATTATGATTATTAATCATATTATTCCTTCTTCTTATGATTGAGATTGATGATTAGACATAGTAGCACTGAACCATGGCTTGGCCAGTTCAGAAGAACCCTCCATGGCCTTGGTTTGGCAGCTAAGTCTGGATCTCCTACTTCCTGATGGATTTATGGCGATCTGACTTTGAAATCCTCTTAGTGGTGAATTATCATGAATTATCATGGTATTTGGGGATTTTTATCTGATTGATTTAGAGATGGTCCCTTGGGCCGGTTCGGCTGATCTTGGCCGAGATCTATGGGATGGAGGCCGGTTCTGGGAAATCTGATTGGACCATTCTCTTAGTTATGATTTATCATGAACTGTCATGAATTTTAATTGATTTTTGGAGCAGGTTTGCTTGGGGTCAAAATTGCACCTGAGGGCATATTGGGGTCAGATCCTTGTGTTAGGATATCTGATCATATGTTTGTGTGCTGGAACATATTGTCACTTATGATATTGATCATAAGGAATTGCTGGTTATCAACCTTGGTGTTGGTAAGGCAGGCCGTGTGTGATCTGATCATGGGCAAGGATGGACGACCTGATCCTTGGATGATGGATCAAGGTGTCTGATCTGATTGGTCGAAGGATGCACCGGTGGTAAGAGCAACACTAATCAGGTTCAGTGGGACATGGTTCCATGACTGATTAGGAAGTATGAAGACTCATCAGTTCTGAGTCATGTGGGGTGGTTGGTTGATTGACTCAGGATCTGATGGGTATTGTTAGTCCATGAGCTGGACTTGGTATCATAAGTTGATAAGGCAAAAGGATGTGGGACAGTGCATGAGCCGGTAAGGGCCAGATGCATGTCCTTAGCTGTTTGAAGACTTCTCAAGGGTTACTTATGTCTGTGGGGATGGTTGGCTGAATGACTAAGTACCTAAGGGAGTTGTTTTTTGTGTGTAAAGGAGCTGGACGCAGTATATGGCAGCTGGCCATAGCTCGGTCCTAGCTCAGTTCGAGTGTGACAGCTCGATCAGCTGGTTTATGAGTTCATTCAGCTAGAGTAGCTGGGCCGATGAGCTAACAAGCTCCTTGGGTGTGGCAAAGGTATGATCTAGCAATGTTGCATAGATCTAGATAGAATGGTTAGGGGAATGGAACCTCAGATTTGTATGCCTTGATTTGGGTTCGGGATTGACCTTGGAGCTAGCTGGTAGTTGAGTATACTAACCATTAGCCGAGGTGATTCGACCAGACAAGTATTATATTGGTTATAGACCAATGGTTAAGTAGATACTATTCCGCTGTGCATAAGTTGAAAGGATCTAGCTAGGGAATGACTAAGGTAGTCTTGAGCTAGGATCTGAGTTAGCCCTCGCCAATGGGCGATATTTTAAATAAAGGGCAAAATTTTTAGAGGTTCGGTCCGGGTATGGACTGAGCGACGTGAGGCATCGACCGCGGCCTAGTCGGCCGGGATCGGGTCTTACAACAGACGTCATGTGTGTGCTGACGGACACAGACGGACACAGACGGACACACACGGACAGCCATGGACGTCCTGTGTGTGCTGGCGGACACCCACGGACGTCCTGCATGTACTGACCAGACAGCCCACGTGGGCCAAAATCACCGAACAGTCCACGGGAAGGGTGATGTGCCCCAGTCCAGGATCAGTCCATGGAATCAGATCAGAACGTCCGGAACAACGCAACTGAGGTTCAGTCCATCGATCGGGCCGAAAAGACTGCTCGAGCCGTGTATCGTCTTGACCCACACTCGTTCGGATTGGAGCTTCAGGATAACCCACGACCAGATGGCCAAATCAACCGTACAGAAGTTCGCCTTTCCCGTCCTGTTCGTCATGCTAAGTCCATCGGTCAAGTCAGAAGTGAAGTTGATCGAGTGGAATCCAAATTTGACCACGGTCTCTCTCTCTTAAGCCGTCTCGGCCGAACCGGCGATCGTTCTGATGAACTGATCCGACACTTCGATCAGTTGATGAACTTTGATCAGCCAAATCTCTCTAAGGCAAGACTCTCTTGAGGTTGTCCAAAGACTTAGCCACCTTTTGGTCCGGAACAGTCCATGAAAATCACCCGTCCGTACATGAAGACCGTACCGGCCGTGTACTGCTCCTTACCGCGGGACGTGCTATCAGTTACACCGAACCTGGACAAGATTAGCCGAAGAGTTCAAATCGACCAGTCAACATTATTTTCTGTGCTTTGACTAGATCTGGTCTTCTATCTATTTTCTATGTCTCTTTTTCATACATTTTTATTTATTATCTTTGACTACAAGTTGTATAAGTAAGAGAACGCATCCTTGAAATAAGATAATCGATTTTCCTTATTCATTTTGAGATTTCTTTCTTTGTTCTTTGATTAGAACATTCTTGTTCCCTTGGTGAGGCTATCTCCAAG
Source organism: Brassica napus (assembly GCF_020379485.1). NCBI lineage: Eukaryota > Viridiplantae > Streptophyta > Magnoliopsida > Brassicales > Brassicaceae > Brassica > Brassica napus. Next base: position 56,179 of record NW_026014529.1, read on the forward strand.
TGAATCCCCTTTCTTTGAGCCGGACTTGTGTGTCAAATCAAGCGGCCATTGAGAGTTCTAGTAGTATCATTGGGTCTTCCGCATCCCTTTGTGTCACTAAACAATCCATCAGTTCTCTATCTCTTTCAGATCGAGTTCATATCATCAGATCCGGTTGAGTGTTCGTTCCTTAGGGTTCTTCAAGTGGTATCAGAGCCACTCTTCCGGTATCTCTTTTCATTCCATCTTTCATCATCTTTCTCATCTATCATTTTCTTCAAAAAAAAAAGAAATTCTTCTTCTATCTATCTTTGAATCCGGGCCCCGCTTTACCATCCATATATATTAAAATAAAAGAAAGAAAGATCTAATCAAAAAAAAAAAGAAAAAGAAAGAAAATATATCAAAAGTTTTCAATTGTGGTTTGGTGGTGGAAGAGTAAGCCTGCTGGCCGAGGAGAAACCCGGCCTTGGAGGTGGTTAATACAGATTCCCCTTGTTAAATCTCTTATCTTTCTATCTTGTCTCTTGGGTGTTTCACTTGGGATTCTCATTTTGGTTATCTAGTTTGTTCTCTTAGAACTTTGAGGGAAACTCTCTTGTGTGACTACCAAATTGAGTGAAACACGTGTGTGGGCAAGGATAAACACCTGAGTGTGTGAGGTTTTTAATCTAACTTTACCTTGTTTAAGTTTTCAGGTAGCCATGGATAGTGAAGATGAAAGAAACCGACCCGGAAATTCACATGCCGGATTATCTAACTTGCAAATGTGTGCTCTCAATGATTCTATGTCTAACTTGTTGAATACAGGTTTGGAGGCAATCCATCAGAGGCTAGATGAACTTCAGGGCCATCCAAGTCAGCCACGAACCAGAACCAGACGACCATCCAAGGAGGAACAGCCGGTCCGACCTAGAAATCCGAGAAGAGTCTTATGATGATGATCGATCCATCAACTGTCCAAGGAGAGTTCCTAGGCATCAAAACCGAGGTGATGTCAATCCTTTTGGTAGAAATGAAAGAACCAATGATGGCTTGGGTGGTTTGAAATTGAAAATTCCAAGTTTTGATGGCAAAAATGATCCGGATGCTTTTCTTGAATGGGAAAGAAAAATTGAACTTGTGTTTAATTGTCAAAATTTTTCTGATATTAAAAAGGTTAGACTTGCTGCTGCTGAGTTTACTGGCTATGCTATTAACTGGTATGATCGAGTTGTGACTAGCAGGAGGAGAGCAGGTGAGGCGCCAGTTGATACATGGGATGAGCTTTCCCTGCTGATGCGGAGACGCTTTTTTCCCGACCATTACCACAGAGATCTACACCATAAACTCAGGCGTTTGCTTCAAGTTTCTAAGTCAGTTGAGGACTATCACCAGGAGATTGAGACCTTGATGATCAAAGCTGATGTAGAAGAGCCCTTAGACGCCACCATGGCCAGATTTCTTACCGGGCTCAACTGGGACATACAAGACCGCATGGAGCTGGAAGACTATGACAGCATGGAGCAGATGTTACACAAGGCCGTGCTGATCGAGCAACAAGTCAAGAGAAAGGGTCTCACTAAACCGACCTTTGCTTCTAAACCAACCTTTGCTTCCAAGCCAAACTATCAAGACAAGGGTAAGTCTTCTTCCACAACAAATACAGCTTTTCAGACAAATGTCCCTGCTCGTGTTAATAGAGAAAAGAAAGAAGAAGCTACCAAACGAACCAGAGACATCCAATGCTTTAGGTGTCATGGCCTTGGCCACTATGCCAACCGATGTCCAAACCAAAAGGTGATGGTGCTCATGGAGAATGGAGAAGTCGAATCTGAAGAAGACAAGAAGGATATCGGACCAGTGTATGATGATGATCATGAGGAAGAAGAACTTGACTTCCCGGTTCATGGTCCCCTTCTTGTTACTAGGAAGGTCTTGGACGACACCATTGATCCCATCTTTGATGAGGAGGTCGATGGAGGGATCAATGAGTTTTGCTCGACCTTCGTGGAGAGTTCTGATCCGATCTATGATGAGGATGTTTTTGATGAGCCAAGCCATGGTTCACTACTGGTTACTAGGCGTGCCTTGAGTGTCCAACCAAAATCCAATGACAAAGAACAAAGGGAGAATCTCTTTCACTCTAGATGTCTCATATCTGATAAAGTTTGTTCTTTAATTATTGATGGAGGTAGTTGCACTAATGTGGCTAGTGACACCCTTGTAAAGAAACTTGGGCTTGTTACTCGGCCTCTTTCTCGTCCTTTCAGGTTGGAGTGGCTCAATGAGTCCGAGAACAGTATGTGAAGGAGCAAGTCACGGTTCCACTCTCCATTGGCCGATATGAGGATGAGGTTGTTTGCAATGTGCTTCCCATGGATGCTTGCCATGTTCTCTTGGGCCGGCCTTGGCTATTTAACAAGAAGGCAGTGCATGATGGTTTCACAAACCGGCACTCATTTGATCATAAAGGAAAGAAGATCACCTTGGTGCCTTTGTCGCCTTCGGAAGTCCATCAAGACCAGGTCCAACTTAAGAAGAACCAAGACCAAGACTCTAAAGCTGATAAACCTGAGACCAGTACCAGAAACTCCAACTTCTTTGTCAAAGAAAGTCAGGTAAGGAAGTCTCTTTGCTCTCAAAAGCCATTTCTCTTACTGATTTATAAAGAGTCTCTCTTGGCCTCATCTTCTTCTGACCTTGCACCGGAGATTCTGAGTGAGTTTTTAGGTATCTTGCAGGATTATTCTGATGTGTTTCCAGAAGAAAATCCAAAGGATTGCCACCGGTGAGAGGCATTGAGCATCAGATCGATCTCGTCCCGGGCGCCTCTCTACCGACCGCCCCAGCGTACCGCACCATTCCGGTCGAGACCAAGGAACTGCAGAAACAGATCAAAAACTTGCTTGAGAAGGGATACATCAGAGAGAGTCTCAGTCCCTGTGCCGTGCCTGTTCTACTTGTACCAAAGAAGGATGGCTCCTGGAGGATGTGTGGACTGCCGGGCCATAAACAACATCACAGTAAAGTCTCGACATCCTATCCCTCGTCTTGATGATATGCTTGATGAACTCCATGGTTCTAAGTAGTTTTCTAAGATAGATTTGAGAAATGGCTATCATCAGATTAGGATGAAAGAAGGTGATGAATGGAAAACGGCCTTTAAAACAAAACTAGGTTTGTATGAGTGGCTTGTCATGCCCTTTGGTCTCACTAATGCACCTAGTACTTCCATGCGCCTAATGAATCATGTCTTGGAGGTGTTTTATTGGTCATTTTGTTGTGGTTTACTTTGATGACATTCTTATTTACAGCAAAAGCCTTGATGAGCACCAACAGCACTTGAAATCTGTTCTTGAAGTCCTTAGAAAGGAACGTTTGTTTGCTAACCTTGGAAAGTGTTATTTTGGCACAGATCATGTGGTCTTTCTAGGTTTTGTTGTAGGTGCAGATGGCTTGAGAGTGGACGAGCAGAAGGTCCAAGCAATCCGGGACTGGCCGATTCCGACCATCATTGGTGAAGTAAGAAGCTTCCATGGCCTTGCCGGCTTCTATAGGCGATTTGTTCAAAACTTCAGTACCTTGGCCGCTCCTCTTATTGAAGTAATCAAGAAGAACGTGGGGTTCAAATGGGGACCAGCTCAGGAAGAAGCATTCGAAATCCTTAAAGGGAAGTTGACTCACGCCCCTTTACTTGTACTTCCAGATTTTTCTAAAGCTTTTGAAATCGAATGTGATGCTTCTGGTGTTGGTATTGGTGCTGTGTTGATGCAGGATGGAAAATCAGTGGCTTATTTCAGTGAGAAGCTTGGAGGAGCTATGCTCAACTACCCCACATACGACCAAAAACTCTATGCCTTGGTGAGGGCCCTTCAAATGTGGCAGCACTATCTTTGGCCTAAGGAGTTCATCATCCCACACTGATCATCAGTCTCTAAGACACCTTAAGGGTCAGCAGAAGCTCAACAAGAGGCATGCTCGTTAGATGGAGTTCATTGGGACATTCCCTTATGTGATCAAGTACAAACAAGGTAAGGAGAATGTTGTGGCCGATGCATTGTCTCGAAGGTATATCTCTCTCTCAGCCCTTGAAACAAAATTGCTTGGTTTTGAGTTTATCAAAGATTTATACGCATCTGATCAAGATTTCAAAGAGGTTTTCCGAAAATGTTCCAAGGTCGCTTATGGAAAGTATTTTCAAAACTCTGGATTCCTATTCCTTGATAACCGCTTGTGTGTGCCCCAATGTTCTTTGAGGGAGTTGTTTCTCAGGGAAGCTCATGGAGGAGGTCTTATGGGACACTTTGGTGTTAAGAAAACTTACAAGGCGGTTCATGATCACTTCTATTGGCCAAGCTTGATGAAAGATGTGGAACGGATATGTAGCCGATGTGTGGTGTGCAAGAAGTCTAAGTCCAAATCTTCAAACCACGGTTTGTATTCTGCACTTCCTATTCCTTCTCATCCTTGTGTAGACATTTCTATGGATTTCGTGTTAGGATTGCCAAGGTCTAAGTCTGGACGAGATTCAATCTTTGTTGTTGTAGACAGATTTTCGAAAATGGCTCATTTCATTCCTTGTCATAAAACTGATGATGCCACACAAGTTGCTGATTTGTTCTTTAGAGAGATTGTTAGATTGCATGGAATGCCTAACACCATTGTATCTGATCGCGATGCTAAGTTCCTTAGTTATTTTTGGAAAACCTTATGGTCTAAACTAGGAACATGATTGATGTTTTTCACAACTTGTCATCCGCAAACTGATGGTCAAACTGAAGTTGTTAATCGAACCTTGTCTGCTCTGCTTAGATCTTTGGTTAAAAAGAATCTTAGGCTTTGGGAAGAATGCTTACCACATGTTGAGTTTGCTTACAATCATGCAATGCATTCTGCTACAAAGTTTTCTCCTTTTGACGTTGTTTATGGGTTTAATCCTTTGTGCCCACTTGATCTTTTACCTTTGCCTTTGAGTGAAAGAGTTAGTACAGATGGCAAGAGGAAGGCGGCCACTATCAAAAAGCTACATGAACAGGTTCGTGCAAACATTGAGGCCAAGACCGAGATCTATAAAAGATATGCCAATCAGAAAAGAAAGGAGGTTATTTTCAAAGAAGGTGATCTTGTTTGGGTTCACTTGAGAAAGGAGCGATTTCCGGAAGAAAGAAAGTCTAAACTTATGCCTCGGGTCGATGGTCCATTCCAGATCCTTAAGAAGATCAATGACAATGTTTATCAGCTTGATCTTCAAGGTAAGTATGACATTTCTTCGAGCTTTAACGTTTCTGATCTTTCCTCTTTTCTTGTAGATGATCCGGATTTGTGGTCAAATCCTTTTGAAGAAGGAGGGAATGATGTGCCCCAGTCCGATGATCAGATCAGAACGTCCGAAACAACACAACTGAGGTTCAGTCCATCGATCGGGCCGAACAGACTGCTCGGGCCGTGTATCGTCTCGACCCGCACTCGTCCGAATTGGAGCTTCAACATAACCCGCGACCAGATGGCCAAATCAACCGTACTGAAGTTCGCCTTTCCCGTCCTGTTCGTCATGCTAAGTCCATCGGTCAAGTCAGAAGTGAAGTTGATCAAGTGGAATCCAAATCCGACCATGGTCTCTCTCTCTTAAGCCATCTCGGCCGAACCGGGGATCGTTCTGATGAACTGATCCGACACTTCGATCAGTTCATGAACTTTGATCAGCCAAATCTCTCTAAGGCAAGACTCTTAAGGTTGTCCGAAGACATAGCCACCTTTTGGTCCAGAACAGTCCATGAAAATCACCCGTCCTTACATGAAGACTGTACCGGCCGTGTACTGCTCCTTACCGCGGGACGTGCTATCAGTTACACCGAACCTGGACAAGAGTAGCCGAAGAGTTCAAATCGACCAGTCAACATTATTTTCTGTGCTTTGACTAGATCTGGTCTTCTATCTATTTTCTATGTCTCTTTTTCATACATTTTTATTTATTATCTTTGACTACAAGTTATATAAGTATGAGAACACATCCTTGAAATAAGATAATCGATTTTCCTTATTCATTTTGAGATTTCTTTCTTTGTTCTTTGATTAGAACATTCTTGTTCCCTTGGTGAGGCTATCTCCAAGTGAATCCCCTTTCTTTGAGCCGGACTTGTTTGTCAAATCAAGCGGCCATTGAGAGTTCTAGTAGTATCATTGGGTCTTCCGCATCCCTTTGTGTCACTAAACAATCCATCAGTTCTCTATCTCTTCAGATCGAGTTCATATCATCAGATCCGGTTGAGTGTTCGTTCCTTAGGGTTCTTCAAAGGTCAGCGTGCTGAGTCCAACGACCAACGTGCTGATATGTGTACTGATGGACACCCACAGACGTCATGTGTGTGCTGACGGACACACACGGACACACATGGACAGCCACGGATGTCCTGTGTGTACTGACGGACACCCACGGACGTCCTGTGTGTGCTGATGGACACCCACGGACGTCCTGTGTGTACTGAACAGACAGCCCACTTGGGCCAAAATCACCCTAACAGTCCACGGGAAGGGCCAGCGTGCTGAGTCCAAGGACCAGCGTGCTGATATGTGTACTGATGGACAGCCACGGACGTCCTCTGTGTGCTGACGGACAGACACACAAGACACCCCGGACGTCCTGTGTGTGCTGACGGACACACCAGACGTCCTTGTGTGCTGACGGACCCCACACACTCCTGTGTGTGCTGACTGCTGACTGACACCCACGACGTCCTGTGTGTACTGAAAAGACAGCCCACGTGGGCCAAAACACCCAACAGTCCACGGAAGGGTCAGCATGCTGAGTCCAACGATCAAACGTGCTGATATGTGTACTGATGAACAGCCACAGACGTCCTGTGTGTGCTGACGGACACACACGGACCACACGGACAGGCCACGGACGTCCTGTGTGTGCTGACGGACACCCACGGACGTCCTGTGTGTGCTGATGGACACCCACGACGTCCTTTGTGTACTGAACAGACAGCCCACGTGGGCCAAAATCACCCTAACAGTCCACGGGAAGGGCCAGCGTGCTGAGTCCAAGGACCAACGTGCTGATATGTGTACTGATGGACAGCCACGGACGTCCTATGTGTGCTGACGGACACACACAGACACACAAGGACAGCCCCGGACGTCCTGTGTGTGCTGACGGACACCCACGACGTCCTGTGTGTGCTGACGGACACCCACGGACGTCCTGTGTGTACTGACGGACACCCACACACGTCCTGTGTGTGCTGACTGCTGACGGACACCCCACGGACGTCCTGTGTGTACTGAATGGACAGCCCACGTGGGCCAAAATCACCACGAACAGTCCACGGGAAGGGTTAGCATGCTGAGTCCACGACCAACGTGCTGATATGTGTACTGATGAACAGCCACAGACGTCATGTGTGTGCTGACGGACACACACGGACAGCACGGATGTCATGTGTGTACAGACGAACACCCACGGACGTCCTGTGTGTGCTGATGGACACCCACGGACGTCCTGTGTGTACTGAACAGACAGCCCACGTGGCCAAAACACCCAACAGTCCACGGGAAGGGCAGCGTGCTGAGTCCAAGGACCAACGTGCTGATTGTGTACTGATGGACAGCCACGGACGTCCTGTGTGTGCTGACGGACACACACGGACACACAAGGACAGCCCTGACGTCCTGTGTGTGCTGACGGACACACACGACGTCCTGTGTGTGCTGACGGACACCCACACACGTCCTGTGTGTGCTGTGCTGACGGACACCCACCACGGACGTCCTGTGTGTACTGAACAGACAGCCCACGTGGGCCAAAATCACCCGAACAGTCCACGGGAAGGGTAGCGTGCTGAGTCCAAGGACCAACGTGCTGATATGTGTACTGATGGACAGCCACGGACGTCCTGTGTGTGCTGACGGACACACACGGACACACAGGACAGCCACGGATGTCCTGTGTGTACTGACGGACACCCACGGACGTCCTGTTGTGCTGAGGACACCCGGACGTCCTGTTGTACTGAACAGACAGCCCACGTGGGCCAAAATCACCCAAACAGTCCACGGGAAGGGCCAGCGTGCTGAGTCCAAGGACCAACGTGCTGATATGTGTACTGATGGACAGCCACGGACGTCCTGTGTGTGCTGACGGACACACACGGACACACAGGACAGCCCGACGTCCTGTGTGTGCTGACGGACACACACGGACGTCCTGTGTGTGCTGACGGACACCCACACACATCCTGTGGTGCTGACAGTGACGACAAAACCCACGGACGTCCTGTGTGTACTGAATGACAGCCCAGTGGGCCAAAATCACCCGAACAGAACAGTCCACGGGAAGGGTTGCATGCTGAGTCCAAGACAACGTGCTGATATGTGTACTGATGGACAGCCACGGACGTCATGTGTGTGCTGACGGACACACACGGACAGCCACGGATGTCATCTGTGTACAGACGAACCCCACGACGTCCTGTGTGTGCTGACGGACACCCACGGACGTCCTATGTGTACTGAACAGACAGCCCACGTGGGCCAAAATCACCCGAACAGTCCACGGGAAGGGCCAGCATGTTGAGTCCAAGGACAGTGTGCTGATATGTGTACTGATGGACAGCCACGGACGTCCTGTGTGGCTGACCAGACACCATGGACGTCCTGTGTGTGCTGACGGACACACACGGACGTCCTCCAACACGGACAGCCCGACATCCTGTGTGTGCTGGCGGACACACAGACGGCCACAGACGTCCTGTGTGTGCTGACGGACACACGGACAGCCACAGACGTCATGTGTGTGCTGGCGGACACCCACGGACGTCCTGTGTACTGAACAAACAGCCCACGTGGGCCACAACAACCCAAACAGTCCACGGGAAGGGCCAGCGTGCTGAGTCCAAGGACCAACGTCCTGATATGTGTACTGATGGACAGCCACGGACGTCCTGTGTGAACGCACACAGACGAACACACACGGACAGCCACGGACGTCCTGTGTGTGCTGGCGGACACCCACGGACGTCCTGTGTGTACTGACCAGACAGCCCACGTGGGCCAAAATCACCCGAACAGTCCACGGAAGGGTCAACGTGCTGAGTCCAAGGACCAACAGCTGATATGTGTACTGATGGACAGTCACGGACGACAGTCATGGACGTCCTGTGTGTGCTGACGGACACACGGACAGCCACGGACGTCCTGTGTGCTGACGGACACCCCGAATGTCCTGTGTGTGCTGACAGACACCCACGGACGTCCTGTGTGTACTGAACAACAGCCCACGTGGGCCAAAATCACCCGAACAGTCCACGAGAAGGGCCAGGGTGCTGAGTCCAAGAACCATGTGCTGATATGTGTACTGATGGACAGCCACAGACGTCCTGTGTGTGTTGACGGACAAACACAGAACACACATGGACAGCCACAGACGTCTGTGTGTGTTGACGGACACACACACGGACGTCCTGTGTGTGCTGACGGACACCCACAGACGTCATGTATGTGCTGACGGACACACACGGACGTTCACAGACGTCCTTTGTGTGCTGACGGACAGCCACGAACGTCCTGTGTGTGCTGACGGACACACACGGGCACGGACGTCCTGTTGTGCTGACAGACAGCCACTGACAGCCATGAGCATCCTGTGTATGCTGGCGGACACCCACAGACACACACAAACACACACGGACAGCCACATACGTCCTGTGTGTGCTGACGGACAGCCACAGACAGCCACGACGTCATGTGTGTGCTGGTGGACACCCACGGATGTCCTGTGTGTACTGAACAGACAGCCCACGTGGGCCAAATTACCCAAACAGTCCACGGGAAGGGCCAGCGTGCTGAGTCAATGGACCAACGTGCTGATACGTGTACTGATGATAGCCACGGACATCATGTGTGTGTTTGACAGACACAGACGGACAAACACGGACAGCCACGGACATCCTGTGTGTGCTGGCGGACACCCACGGACGTCCTGTGTGTACTGAACAGACAGCCCACGTGGGCCAAAATCACCCGAACAGTCCACGGGAAGGGTCAACGTTCTGAGTCCAAGGACCAACATGCTGATATGTGTACTGATAGACAGTCACACGGACGTCCTGTGTGTGCTGACGGAGACACACGGACAGCCCTGGACGTCCTTATGTGCTGACGGACACACACGGACATCCTGTGTGTGCAGGCGGATACCCACGGACGTCCTCTATGTACTGACAACAGCCCACGTGGGCCAAAACACCCAAACAGTCCACGAGAAGGGCCAGCGTGCTGAGTCCAAGGACCAATGTACTGATGA